>NC_140632.1:15736228-15988728 GCF_057382275.1 Copadichromis virginalis
AGCTGCTTAATATGCTGCTGAGAATATAGCCCAGAAGAAGCGGATAGTATAGCTTTTATTTTGGAAAGAGACATTTCTCTGTAATAAACTCTCTTTTCCAAAGATGAGTGATTCCTCAATCAGATACAGGGCTTGCAATATCGCTAGCCCGACGTCCCGGGGCTAGCGATTTTTCCAGTCGGGGTACCAAAATCTATCTCTGCCCTGCCCGTCGGGCTATTGTAGGAAGGAAAAATATATGTCAATGCTTTTGCATTCTTTCGGAAATGTAGCTGGGTAATTATGTCATTGGCATCGGTGAGCCACTGTCAATATGTGACATATTGAAATCGCGTTTGAATTTGCGCTTGTTTTTTTGCTTTCACTTTGCAATCGCGCGAACTGTGTATAGAGAGCGACAGCACTGATCTGTGAGTGATGATAATTTGCGCACCAATTCCTCTGACATCGTCTTATTAATCGTTACCTTACTATGCAAACATGACAAGTGAAATCTCCCGCAGCAAGCTTAAACATGTGAGAGGTTGATCGCGCAGAGAATCGCTGAGCTTATGTGAGTGCGTGGGTAAAAGCAGCAGGATTTATATTTGACTAAGATGACCTGGATGACTGAGAACCTTCACAGACAGATATATATTTTAGTTCTGCTGAGCCAAATAAGACAGGTCAGGGTGAAGAAGTGACAGCCAAAGAAAAGCTTACCACAAAACGGAAAAGTTATGACAAATCAGACTATAAGGCAAAAAGAAAGTGCAGCTTTATGGTTTCATGGACAAAATTATTTCTGTGGCTGCAATATGACGAGCTAAATAACCAGGGCTGCACATAAGTGGTCCGCAGGTGCGCATTCGCTGTCAAAATAAAAATATATGTATGTATATATCTGTATATGTATATATATGTATATGTGTATATATATGTATATCTATGTATATGTATATATCTATCTATGTATATGTATATATCTATATATGTGTATATATGTATATATCTATATATGTGTATATATGTATATACAGTGGGGCAAAAAAGTATTTAGTCAGCCACCGATTGTGCAAGTTCCCCCACTTAAAATAATGACAGAGGTCAGTAATTTGGACCAGAGGTACACTTCAACTGTGAGAGACAGAATGTGAAAAAAAAATCCATGAATTCACATGGTAGGATTTGTAAAGAATTTATTCGTAAATCAGGGTGGAAAATAAGTATTTGGTCACCTCAAACATGGAAAATCTCTGGCTCTCACAGACCTGTAACGTCTTCTGTAAGAAGCTTTTCTGTCCCCCACTCGTTACCTGTATGAATGGCACCTGTTTGAACTCATCATCTGTATAAAAGACACCTGTCCACAGCCTCAAACAGTCAGACTCCAAACTCCGCCATGGCCAAGACCAAGGAGCTTTCGAAGGACACCAGGAAAAGTATTGTAGACCTGCACCAGACTGGGAAGAGTGAATCTACAATAGGCAAGCAGCTTGGTGTGAAAAAATCAACTGTGGGAGCAATCATCAGAAAATGGAAGACATACAAGACCACTGATAATCTCCCTCGATCTGGGGCTCCACGCAAGATCTCATCCCGTGGGGTCAAAATGATCATGAGAACGGTGAGCAAAGATCCCAGAACCACACGGGGGGACCTGGTGAATGACCTGCAGAGAGCTGGGACCAAAGTAACAAAGGTCACCATCAGTAACACACTACAACGGCAGGGAATCAAATCCCGCAGTGCCAGACGTGTTCCGCTGCTGAAGCCAGTGCATGTCCAGGCCCGTCTGAAGTTTGCCAGAGAGCACATGGATGATACAGCAGAGGATTGGGAGAATGTCATGTGGTCAGATGAAACCAAAGTAGAACTTTTTGGTATAAACTCAACTCGTCCTGTTTGGAGGAAGAAGAATACTGAGTTGCATCCCAAGAACACCATACCTACTGTGAAGCATGGGGGTGGAAACATCATGCTATGGGGCTGTTTTCCTGCCAAGGGGACAGGACGACTGATCCGTGTTAAGGACAGAATGAATGGGGCCATGTATCGTGAGATTTTGAGCCAAAACCTCCTTCCATCAGTGAGAACTTTGAAGATGAAACGAGGCTGGGTCTTCCAACATGACAATGATTCAAAACACACCGCCCGGGCAACAAAGGAGTGGCTCCGTAAGAAGCATTTGAAAGTCCTGGAGTGGCCTAGCCAGTCTCCAGACCTCAACCCCATAGAAAATCTGTGGCGGGAGTTGAAAGTCCGTGTTGCTCGGCGACAGCCCCAAAACATCACTGCTCTCGAGAAGATCTGCATGGAGGAATGGGCCAAAATACCAGCTACTGTGTGTGCAAACCTGGTAAAGACCTATAGTAAACGTTTGACCTCTGTTATTGCCAACAAAGGTTATGTTACAAAGTATTGATTTGTATTTTTGTTATTGACCAAATACTTATTTTCCACCCTGATTTACGAATAAATTCTTTACAAATCCTAGCATGTGAATTCATGGATTTTTTTTTTCACATTCTGTCTCTCACAGTTGAAGTGTACCTCTGGTGCAAATTACTGACCTCTGTCATCATTTTAGGTGGGGGAACTTGCACAATCGGTGGCTGACTAAATACTTTTTTGCCCCACTGTATCTATATATGTGTATATGTGTATATATCTATATATGTGTATATATCTATATATGTGTATATATCTATATATGTGTATATATGTCTATATATGTATATAGATAGATAGATATAACTATTGCCTAGTTACTCACAGATTACAACTCATGATTATCAAGACTTCTTCTAATGTACAGTAGATCATTTACATGGAAGTTAAAAGCTTCTAAAAATCCATTTCTGAGGGTTTTCCTGAAATTGGTACCATAATGAGGTTCTGTTCCCATTAGCATAGCTATGTGGAAGCCATTGAATTGCAATTAAGCTGATTTATATTAGAGCTATCATAGTGTGTAATAAAAGCCAACATTTTTCATACAAATATGCAACTATTTAAAAGAAATAGGGTGACACTGGAAAGCAACACTGGATTGCTTTCTTAAGGCCTCAGACACGCATGACTAGAATTCAGTCGGTCACCACAAGCAGTTTCCATTTCTGGTTTTGTATCTTAAATGCTTACGGAGTAGTTAGACAGTGTTTACAGACAAGTCACCAACTAGGGGCAATCAAGGCAATCTGCTCATGACCAAAGCAATCTCAAGGAGGTTTTTGTTGCAGTACTTAGTGATTGCCATCAACCGTCTGCAGTCCGTCGCCATCTGGTTGAGGAATGTATGTTTTTCCTAGTCCTCCCTGCCAGGGAGTAGCTGACCGGTCTCTGGGCCTGTGTGACTGGGACCTAAAGCTGGAACTGTAATTTCAGACGATGCATGCAAAGGTCCATATAGATGCCCTCACGCCTGCCTGTTTTTTGTGATCACATGGACTCATCCACAGACATTACATCACAGTGCAGCAGCTACACATGCGCACCAGGAGGCAGACTTCAAAGTTCTAAGTATAACAAGAACGACTACCTGGTCGTCGGGTCTCCAGTTGTCTGAGTCTGAATCGTACAGATTTTTCTCTGGCTACAAAAATTAAATTCAAATTCACTTAAATTTAGAGAACCACGAAAACTAAACTTCACTGGTTAATTGTTGGTGAGCATAATTTCTCTTTGTTAGTCACAAAAAAATAAAATATTAACTCTGTTGTAAAGGGAATTCTCATTGAGATTGCAGAATCAACACAATAGGGCTGCAAACCTGCAAAAAATAACCTGAATTCTAAATCGATCATAGATTTAACCACAAAACACAGTCGGTGTGTTTCTCCCTCTTGCTGTTTTTCATGATTTAAGAAGTAATTATCATTTAGGATAACTGTAGCTATACCCGTTTTGTAGCCACAGTTCTCAGGAAATCTGGCAAAGAAATTTACTGGAGGCAGGTTTACACAGCTGCACTTTTCCTCCACCATCTGCATTCCCAAGTAGTTTCACAGAGCCTGCTTAATTGATGCATCACTGTCTCAGTCAGTATGGTGCAATAAATTTCTTATGTTTTGCAGGTGTTTTGGTCCTTCAGCAGTATCATCTTTCCAATTTCAGTTTTCTCCTTTTGATTTGCATTTGCATTTTGGTTCCTTATGAATGTGGTTGGGTTACTCTTTTCTCTCTCATGAAAGAAAGAATCCCAATTAGATTTAGGGTTTATTATTTCTGAATTTGTTTTTGTTTTTTTAACTCTTTGAAAAATTGTTCTGTTATATTATATTATCCTTATCATTATTTATAAATTATTTACAGTCTTTATCAGAAATTGTTTTGGAATCAGAGCACTACGGTTTTGTTTTGTTTTTTTTATTGTGCAGCTAGTCATTGATTTATGATCATATAGTCATCTGCAGCTTCTGTGAAATGCGATATGGAGGAGGGTGTTGAAAGCACACTGGCTCCTTTGACGTCACTATGTATGTGTCTGAGAATTTGAAAAACCTTCAGAGGAAACTGCCACATCATCTGCATCCCAGTCATGGATTAGGACGATGCTGTCAACTGGGGTTTGTGATTTGTTTTGGCAGCCGTGGTTTACAGAATTGAAATGATTGCTGTTCAGCAGCCAGGAAGGGAATCATCAGGTGCAAATGATCTCCAATGAGAAAACTGATTGCATAGACAGGTCATTGTTCAAACAATTTGTTGTCAGGTGCCTTTTTTCACTCCCTCCCCTGTATAAGTCTCACCTTTGAAATGGATAGAAGTCCTTTCACATCACTGAAAGGCTGTGCACTGTAAGAGAGATTTTTTCCAAGTGTCTGTACTCAGTTTGATTCGTGATTGAATCGTCTTTTAAGAAATGTTCTTCAGCTGTTTCACATATCTGCGAATGAAATCTTGCCAAACTTTGAAGGTCAGCAGCTACTTCCTCCCTGCAAAGCCAGGCAAACTAATGGGCTGGAACCCAAAAAGATGACAAGTGTTTGACTAAATGATGACGCAAATAGAAGGGAAATGGAAAATATTATGTAACAATGTCTGTTTTTATTTATATTGAACAAATTTCTATCCATCTGCTCTAGACGGAGATAAATAATTATGATATACTTCTGCTTTAACGGGAGTTGATTATTTAGCATGCATCTAACCACTCCGAACAGCGTGATAGTAGCCTGGGTACAATCTCAACAGTTAATAATAAAAGCTGCCATCACTAGGGTTGGTAACAGGCACAACGCTGACAACACTTTGGACATAACACAAATAGGAAAGCTGTTCACCTGCTGTTTTGAGGTCTATTTGAAAATAGTCTGCCGATGTCTTACTGTGTGCTGAAAGCACTATAGCTCCCAGTTTCACTATTTTATAGCACCCTAGAACAAAAGTTATAACTAAAAAAACAGTTGTACCACTTCAAGTTGTGTCTTTCTGTGTTCTGGATATTAGAGAATAAAAATAAACAAATCTTTCCGTGTTGCAGTACTTAGATTTTGGATAACAGAAGAGTCTTTTCTTCTGGTGCGTGCAGTATAGATGGAAATCTAGCATCAAGGTGGAAGTGAATACTAATATGTAATGGCCTGCACCAAATAAAACAAGTTACCAGAGACGAATTTCCCTCAGATGTTTACAATGAAGAATTAAGTATAACAGCATGGAAAGGGCAGATAACCCTAAGTTGTAGACAACTTGCATATTAAACCTACAGGACGTCCTCAGCCATGGAAACCATATCATGAAGCTCCTGACACAGAGTTATTATGCTGATGTTAATGCCAGAGAAGGTTTAGAACTCTAAAGTTACTGAGTCGGGGATGTATGAAGGACTTGAGCACATTATATGGTTGCGAAATGCTTCCACTATACAATAATACCACTTGCGTTTGATCGAGGACTATATCAGGGAGGTGGCAACCTTTAACAATATCACGCTCAGATTAACCCTCTCAAGGCAGGCGTTGCCGATTTGCAACAGTTAAAAACTAACAACCTGAATACCCCACATACATAATTTATTAGTTTTTTAACTCAGAAGTACCACTGCAGGACTTGTGCATTAGCAACAAAAAGTTTAATTTGAGCCTGAGAGGGTTGAGTGAAGTCTTTAGAACAACTTTCTTTCATAAATGTTTGTGAGGCAGATTGCATGGCTGGGTACTTGATTTTATACACTTGTGGCATTTGGAGTCAAAACATCTGAATTCAATGATTAATAGGGTTTGGTACAATAATATGTTATTCAGTACTGTAATGTATCTTAATTCATCATGTGTTTGAAAAAACACACACAAAAACAGAGACAGTCTGGCGTTGAGGCTTTTCTAGTTCCATTTTCACGTGAGGGTGCTGCCAACTAGGAGCTGCCGACCTGCACATTAGTCAGATTTATGGTTGGGATGCACTCATTCGCTTCAGGACTAATCTTATTTAGAGGATTGCGTGCTGGCCAGATGTGATTAGCCTGCTTTAGTGAGAGGTTTGTTTGCCATTTAACTAAGAGAGCAGCATCTGCCACTCGTATACTAAATTTTGTTTAAAAAAATTGTAACTAGGAAACAGTGCGAGCTGTGTCGTTTGTGGATTTCTAACATAAAACAAAAGAGTAACTCAAAGTAGTGTTTTTACTATATATTTGCCACCTTTTTTTGAGTCGTGACATTGATTTAATGCTTTAGGCATGATAGCAGCATTGCTCTGCTAATGTATAGGTCTTTTTTAACTTTTATTTATTTTTTCATTTTAATAAAAGTCGATTTAAAAATGTTAGATGTAAATCTGCCAGATTTTACCAAAGTTCATATACTTTGAAAGGTGTTTTTATTACCAATCATTTGCTTTAAATTTTAAATATTTTTGAGTTTGTATGTGCCCACTTCTGGATACTTTGTGTAAATTCATCACTAAAAGTTACTGAATTTTATTGACATCTTGCATTAGTGGTTGCCACAGTTCACCGTCTTTTTGTGTATGCTTTGTTTTTTAAATAGTTTCAATAGCATTAGCTCAAAGTGCACCTCTGCTCAACACACAAACACAGCCTTATGGAGCTCCTAGCATGGTGTTAAAGTTCAAGTAAAAAGAGTAGGTCAGACAAGGAGATGAGGACTGGCATTAGAATTTATTAAAGATTAATGACTGGAGAGAAGCACTTTGGAGAAGTTGTGTAATATTATCTTTTACTTTGTAAAAGGGAAAAAAGATGCAGTCATGCACTGCGACAGAGAGAGCACTGTTCTCTCATGTGTACTGGTTGCCTCCAGATTATGGGCTGTGAAATTCCCTCAAATAACAGAAGGCCAAGAGTTTAAGTTATGCAAAAGGCTTTTGATCTTTTGGTCAGCTTTATCCTCAAGGTACACAGTCTTTTAAGTACATTAGTCATTCAATAAAGGCATATTCACAGAGGTTGAAAGCAAAAAGCATTTACTGCCAACAGCTCCAGCGATCATTAGTGTGCAGGGAGCCAGTAACACTCCTTCATATTGAAATTGTTTTTCTAAGTCATTGATTTGTGTTCGTGTCTACAGAACCCTTTGCAACCTTAATCTCTTTTTGTGCGAATGGGATTAGGGTGGTCTCGGGGTTAATCTCAGCGGGGTCTTACTTCAGTGAATGTCCATTAATGTTAGCACAAAGGTTAGCGCCACAGCAGCCATCGGTCACTAGTCGCGTTATCTCACCCAACACATGGTGTCCTTGGGATATGTTTTCTTTGTTTAGGGAATTAAAAGATTTTGAACGGAATTGCCACAGATGGCAGAATTGCTTATGGGAACACTCCAGATGGTGATCTCGGTGCAAAAAGTACAAAAAAAAATGTTTCTCTTCTCTTATTTTTTTTTTAAACCACATCATTTAAGCTGTATTCACAAATCTAAGGCAGTGCAAATACTGTGATTCATATACAGTTTGGATCTGGTGAAGTTAAAGCTTTTGAATGATGTTGCTGTAGATTATCTGAGACAGATATTTGAGTTTAGAGGGCACAACATTCATTAATGCGCATTTTATTTGCTCCATAACTCAGTATAATCAGTTTCTGTAAACTCACTTATTCTTCAGTCTGTGTCATAGCCGCAGACAGTTTACCTCAAGATTTTCCCCTGCCCTTTATTTCTCAAGCCGGTTTCTCCCAAGAGGGTTTGTTTTTAATGCAACTGCACCATTTTGCATATCAACACTCAAACCATCAGTGTGACTCACAAAGAAACAGACCAGTGTGTCTGAAGCTTTACTCTTGGGAACAGATTTATTGGACTTGTCCCGCCTTTTCATCGCACACTTGCCTCGAAGGACAAGAATGTTATTAAATTGAGACATTAAAAAAAAAACTGTAATCAAAGTACTTACGCAAACCCTTCAATAAGCTTCCTTTTACAGTAAATCAGGCATTATACATAAATTCATATTTCATTTATTATGAATGATTTCTCTTCTAATTTGGCAGATTCACTTTGATTATGGTGGTGTGTCTCAAAGCACAGGAATCAGCCTTTTTTCAAGATGCACTTAAGTGTTGATGGATAATTGTGTAGCAATCAGAGGCTGGATTTGTTTTATGCTTTCTGTAATTGTCAAATAATCAGTTCATAGATGACAGGATTTGTTTATTTAATAAATACCATAACCCTCAGTAGGGCTGGGCCATATACCGTTCACGGTAATACCGGTATAATGTTGGGCAACGATAAGAAAATGAAATATCGCGATAGAATATGGGTAAAACGCGCAAGCGCAGTGCCTTTGTTTTCATACTCGCATGTCGGAAAAAGCATGCCGGCGACGGAGAATGAGAAGGGCGAAAGCGGATCGGTGAATGAAACGATGAACCAGAATTGGTTTGTAAAAATGCTGCAACTTCAGTGGTTTGGAACTGGTTTAGCTTTCGTCCGTCAGATACACAACAAAGCACTATTTTTGGTAGCGCATGCTAGCGGGCCGTTGTTATTACCGTGTTTTTTGGCACACTTAAAATCAATCCTTTGATTTTTCTGAAAATCGACAGTGTCCCTTATAATTCCGTGTGCCTTATGCATGAATTCTGGTTGTGTTTACTGACCTTGAAACGATTTTATGTCGTACACGGCGCTCGAAAATCTGTCAAATGTTTTAGTACGACTTTGCTAAGCTACGAACCTGCACCGCTTGATGGATTGTCGGAGCATTACAGCTGTGTATATATATAACTTTAATGCACATAAAAACAGCTGCTTGTTTAAGTGAAATACATTGATTTTTTTATTTTATTTATTTTTTTTGCACGAATCAAGTTGTGGAGTTGTAAAGTATTTTGTCTAGTGTCAATTATATCATCAGTTATATCGTTAACGCAAATTTTCGAATGTATATCGTGATAAATATTTTTGGTCATATCGCCCTGCTCTAACCCTCAGGATAAATATTTACAGTATGTAGATTTTAGTAGCTGTGCAATCATATAAACTCAGACGTTCTAAACTTTAGGAAAAAAGTTAATGTAGATTGGCTATATGATGTCATACCTGGGGAATATTACGCTAAAGTTGGATGAAAATGTAGATGCTTCTTCTTTTATTTTTCCTTTTCATATTCAAGCTTTAGTGTCTGTGAAACCATTCATATGATTTGGACGCTTTTAAAGAATATATGTCTGAGAAGCTGTAGACAGCATATCCTCTGCTTGAGTTTAAATGTCTCAGCAGCAATCAAATAGCTTCCCATGAAACATAGTACAAGCATTAACATTTCTTTGACATTTGATCGCAATTCTTTAGTCATCCTTGGATGTTTCATATGGCTAGCCATCAGTTAAAACTGCGTTTTGGCAAGTATTTAATTTTTGGTATTGTTGGTTGTTGACATGCAACATGAAATTGATCCCAAGTCCAGCAGCAAATCTACAACTGAATGGCTGAAGAGAAAAGAATCAAGGCATTGCAATGCTTCTGTTAAAAAGAGACCTCTTTGTGATTAAAATGCTCCGAGGGGTCCTTAAGAGCTGTACATACATAAATGCCTGCACACCTTTGAACTGAACCAACATTATAAAGAAAAGTGGGGGGAAATTCCTCCACAGTGCTGTGAAAGACTGATATAGTCATTCAGCTTATTGTCTATTGAGCCATGCACTTAGTTTTTCATACAATGCCTCCACATTTCTGCTTGGTTTTTGTGAATTAAATAGGGGTACTGTGCAGTATGTCATGCGGTGTTGATCATTTGAGGTTAGGTTTTTACCTAATTTTAAGATGATTACCAGATAATTTTTATGTGCTAAACATAAAAACATTGAAATAAAAGAATTGAATTTGAATTCGTTTTAATTTCTTTGGGGGAAGTGTGTTTAAGTAGTGTGTGTACATGATAGTGTACATTAATTAAAAAAAAAAAAAAGCAGGGGTCCTGAATATTGATATTCAGCTTTGCTGTTTTTCTCACAATTCTGTGCCACAGTGAAAGTGACAGAGGTAGATTTCTCCCAGTGAAAATATGATTGCACCAGATCAAATACAGACATTTATTTCTAGACTGAAAGGGTAACAAATCTCTGATCTGCAGCAATTCAATAACATTGTCTGTTTGCAGTTATTTTATTTAAATTCTCATGTTGCTTCCTTTCCTCCTCTCAGTTTTTTTTATTTCTCTTTGCTGAGATCAGTGAAGGTCAGTGGTTAAGCACCAACAGTCACAACAAAGTGTTTAATTTATGTTAAAAGTAGCTTTATCACAATAGTGATATTGTGATAAAGATATTTTTCTGATAACATGTCAAGCTCTTATAAAAAGTAATAGTTAATCATGTTTGTTTTGGTGACTTTTATGAGCTCAAGATTTCTAAAGGAGCTGAAATTTACTTTTTGGGCTAAAGCAAAGACTGCAGGTGCATTTTTCCCTCTTTCTCTGCCTGTCTCTCTCTTTTTTTTTTTTAATATTGGAAGTTGAGAAGTTTTCTGTGGTAGTTTTGTAGACTCCATTTAATTATTTATTTTGGTCCCCAAAAAGCTGAAGTTTGTTAAAGTAGAAAACTGCAAAGTAAGCAGGCCTGGCTGCATTGCAGCCTACAGTGTCATCATGCTGGGATTTCCGAAAGCTGGCCCAATTATAATGTTTAGTATTTTTATCCAGAGCCTTCAGACAAGAGATAAGGAGACGGAGTACAGGGCAGTAGAGGTGTAGAATTTAAAGAAGAAACCAAAACATATTAAAATAGAGATGGCAAGACATGAGCTACATATTCTCTATATATTGTTTTCACACAATAGACGTATTTTCATTTGATTCATTACTAACAGTGGAAAAAATAGATACATCATTTTCCTGGAGACACATAAGCTGCTGACTATTATTCAAGTTTGTTGACTGACAAAGGCCACATGAGCTAACAACAGAAAAATAACAACAAAGAAAGGAAAAGAAAAAGTCCGAATAGTCTATTAACATTTAAAGTATCTTCATGACAAACTTGTTCCAGCACGAAGAACTAAAGCTGCCACTGCAATCTGGAGCAGGTTTTGGCCTGAGCTGATTTTGTTGCGCAACTTTCCCCAAACGAATTTTCCAAAACTTTTGAAAACAGTCCTTAATGGCTCTGATAATCACCGTATTATCATAAACAGATTGCATGTCATTTCCAACTCCAGTCACAAAATGATAACATACAAACTCTGTGTCATTGATGTCTGAGGTGCCAAAATCATTTTGAAGACCTGGTCCAGTTTTTCGAAGGAGCCATTGCCGAGGCAATGAGATTGCAAATTCATCACACGTAGTAACAATCATTTGTCCAGACACATTCCTTTTTTTCGATCAATTGCACTAGTCTGTAATTAGTGCAGGAGATTTTTGGGAAATTTGCAATAAGTAAATGTCCATCATATGTCCAGGCTTCTGAATTCAAGGTAAAGCAGGGCGATATGACCAAAAATATTTATCACGATATACATTTGAAAATTTGCGATAACGATATAACTGACGATATAATTGACACTAGACAAAATACTTTACAACTCCACAACTTTATTCGTGCAAAAAAAAATCAACGTATTTTCACTTAAACAAGCAGCTGTTTTTATGTGCATTAAAGTTATATAAAAATTTAACAGTGCAAATGCAAAATCCTTGCTGACAGTTTAACCAAAAGGCATTTCCAGTGGAAAATGGCCGACATACCCTCAGCATAACCATGTATAATATCCACAAAACTTCAAAAGAGGTTATACACACACAATACGGTAATATCATGTTGAAGCACAGTACGTATCACTCCGCGAGGCTCCTGCCTACGATAGCCATAATGCCCATCAAGTGGTGCAGGTTCATAGCTTAGCAAAGTCGTACTAAACATTTTCCAGCACCGTGTGACACATAAAATTGTTTCGAGGTCAGTAAACACAACCAGAGTTCATACATAAGGCACACGGAATTATAAGGGGCACTGTCGATTTTCAGAAAAATCAAAGGATTGATTTTAAGTGTGCCGTATTTTCCAAAAAACACGGTAATAACAACGGCCCGCTAGCATGTGCTACCAAAAATAGTGCTTTGTTGTGTATCTGACGAACGAAAGCTAAACCAGTTCCACACCACTGAAGCTGCAGCATTTTTACAAACCAATTCTGGTTCATCCGTTTCATTTAACGATCCGCTTTCGCCCTTCTCATTCTGCGTCGCCGGCATGCTTTTTCTGCCATGTGCGTATGAAAACAAAGGCACTGCGCATGTGCGTTTTACCCATATTCTATCGCGATATTTCATTTTTTTATCGTTGCCCAACATTATACCAGTATTACCGTGAACGGTATATGGCCCAGCCCTAATTCCAGGTGCCACATCTTACAAAAAAAAAAAAAGAGAGTAAGAAAAAGTAACTCTGGTCAAAGCCCAGGCCTGATTCTTCAGACATTGACGAACGTCTGACAACTGCTTTGAAGCCACCTCGCTTTACTCTGACATAAAAAGGGCACCAGTGCAAAGAAATGGAAAAAAGTCTTGGCTTTATATGTGAGCAAAAACATTGTACACAAGTTTGAAAGTAGATTTACAACACTAAACTTAGGCCATGTTTTGTTCAGTGTGTTGACTAATGCAAGATATTCCTGGAGTAAACGTTAAATGGTAAATGGTAAATGGCCTGTATTTATATAGCGCTTTACTAGTCCCTAAGGACCCCAAAGCGCTTTACATATCCAGTCATCCACCCATTCACACACACATTCACACACTGGTGATGGCAAGCTACATTGTAGCCACAGCCACCCTGGGGCGCACTGACAGAGGCGAGGCTGCCGGACACTGGCGCCACCGGGCCCTCTGACCACCACCAGTAGGCAACGGGTGAAGTGTCTTGCCCAAGGACACAACGACCGAGACTGTCCGAGCCGGGGCTCGAACCGGCAACCTTCCGATTACAAGGCGAACTCCCAACTCTTGAGCCACAATCGCCCCGTTAAGCTAAATCGTTTGTTCCACACTCGATATAGACATTTGTTTTGGTTTTATTCTGTCCTTTTTAAAAATTAATGACACTATACAGCCACTCGTCTGCTTTCAAGCTTTGCATCTCCCCCCATTTTGTCTTCTCCTTCCCTTCACGCTGACACCAGCAGCCTCTGAATTTCTAACTTGAAACAGCAAGCAATTTGTATGCAATGGAACATCATTACCTGAAAATGAATTTGATAGATGAGAGATGAGTTCCTCAATGTACGATCGGGTCTGAAGGTCTGTTTTGCACTTCAATAATAAAGCTCTTGTTTTGCATGTGCAGTCACTTGTTGATAAAACTGCCAATAGTAATGAAAGCACAGGTTCAGCAGGCAGCACTTTTTCCATTTAGAAATGAATTTAAAGGTTGACTCTTTATTTTATCTTTGATTGGGCTTTCATGAGGTTGTTGCTATGGCTCTGCTGGCATGCATTCATTTAAAGCAAATATAACTTCGGTTGAAAATGTTAGCGTGCACATTTTAGTATGCAGAGTTGGGAGCAAGCCTCAATAGATCCCACGGGGCAATGAGTTTTATGGGGGTCCGGCCATTCATTAACTTGACAGGTTCTGTCAGTTTTAAGACCCACAGTACCTGCAAACGTTGTTGCCCTTCTCTATTCTAGCACTTTACAAGTTGGCACCATATTAATTTATTTTTTCAGCTCACTTATAAAGTCATTTTATCAACAGTTGTTGACCATGTAGTTCTTAGATTTCATGTTTTATTTTGCAAAAGTGATATAAGTAATTTTCTAATGCTTATTTTGATACCTGTGCTGCATAGCATAACTAATTATACTGAAGAATGTTCCTTTCCACACCCACATTTTCAGAAGAAAAGATGTACTCAGTCAAGGCTCTGTAAAAGAGCCACTCCGTCTTTTTCCTCCTGTCTAGCTCAATACCACGAAAAGCTTTTATAGCGTGTGTTGGTTTCAAAGGCACACGAAGGCCACCTCCCACACTAAGAGCTCCACGGTGGACAAAGCTGGAGGACGCCCAACACTTGTGGTCCCTTCTCTTTACACCAGAAATGATAAAGTCAATCTGACCTCATGTCAACCAGTTTATAAAGTTATCTTCAGAGTTTTCCATCAGTACAGGAATCTCATAATGATGCTTTTCTCCGTGTTAGCTCTATAGCACATTTATAAGATGTACAATCCGGTCGTTAAGTGATGACGTGACGAATCCTACTTCCGGGCCTAAAGTAGTCTGCGTTGAATATGGCTTTTGTGTTGTTAACATGTTTAATGTTTTGTATTTTCTTCTATTTAATCTCAAAAAGCTCCTAAAACAGTCAGTGATCCCTGTTGACCTCCCTCGGCTTTTATTACCGCTAATCATTTATTTAAGCTCAGTTTTTAAAACCTTAGGATGTAACTACAGCCCAGCCCATGCAGCAGTATATGAATGACTAACCTCGTATTGTGGATGGATTATCTCAGTTGTTCTCCTGGCTGAAGTTTGGTCCTTTTACAGCATCCTGCCATGCAATTACATTTGTTCCTGACCACCGAGAACACTCACGTTAACTTTTATCGAGTGGGAAAAAAGTTAGCTTGTTTATATTTTGCTAACATAGCTGTGTCGCTAGCGGTCATGTAGCACATCATTATATACCAGCTAGCCAAACGTCACTGCTGTTTAGTTTTCTGTCTTCATTTATGCTGGAAGTGATAACAGAGCTGTACGTTTTAATTTGTTTCCAAAACCCTGCAGTCAGGACATGCTATATTGTATTTAGATAGAAGCTAGCGAGCTAACTCCCTGCTAACTTCTAACTCCGTTAAATGTCATAAATTCCGTTTTTATGGATAATAATAATAATGGATTGGATTTATATAGCTCTTTTCAAGGCACCCAAAGCGCTTTACAATACCACTATTCATTCACTCTCACATTCTCTCACATGCCTACTGGTGGAGGCAAGCTACAGTTGTAGCCACAGTTGCCCTGGGGCAGACTGATAGAAGCGAGGCTGCCATATCGCACCATCGGCCCCTCTGGCCAACACCAGTAGGCAAGTAGGGTAAAGTGTCTTGCCCAAGGACACAACGACCAGGACAGAGAGCCCAGGGATCGAACCGGTGACCTTCCGGTTACAGATGCGATTTCCAACCCCCTGAGCCACGGTCACTTTAGACAGTTTTTTAACTCTCAGTAATGCCATAGTGATCGTTTGATATATGGACCTGCAGCGGAGTTTAGGCCCAGACACGGCTAGTGACGTCAGACTTAACGACCGGATAGCGACTTCTCAGTCACAAATTAGCTCAACCCTAAACCGTACCTGCTTTATCATTTATTTGACTCTAGGTGATCTAGAAAGAATAGAAGTTAAAGGGACTTTCACATTAGCATCACTTTTTAGACCTGGAGGCTGTCTACAGGACTGAAAGTTATTTTTGTTTTGTTTTGTTTCTTTGGGAGTGTAGGGAGCAGGTGCAAGAGAACCTGGAGAGGTGGAGGTATGCACTGGAGAAAAGAGGGATGAAAGTCAGTAGAAGCTAGGAAGAATGAGAAGGAGGCAGGTGGAAACATGAAGTTGCAAGGAATAGAAGAAATGAGGGTGGATGAGTTTAAATACCTGGCGTCAACCATCCAAAGCAATGTCCAGTGCACAGAAAGGAAGAAGTGAGGCAGTGTGGATTGAATGGAGATGAGTGTCAGGAAGGATTTATTAGAACGTAGCAGCAAGAACAAAAGAGAAGGTTTATAACATGTTGTTCATGGTTTGGAGATGTGGCACTAACAGACTAAAGACAGGAGGTGGAGCTAGAGGTGACAGAGTTGAAGATCCTCATATTTTCATTGCCGTGACCAGGAGGGATACGATTAGAAATGAGGTCAGAGACAGCTCAGGTTGCGTGGTTAAAACGTGAGTTACATTTCTGCGTCAGATCTACAACTTAATTTCCATAACTGGAAACCAGTTTTAAGTCTATGATGCAACTGCAAGTCTGGTCAACACACACAATAAAGACTTGAATGGCATGGAAGCTTGCGGTGTAGGGATAAAAGAAATTTCCAGTTTCTTTGTAAGTTAGGACGTAGAGTCTAAATCAAGCTTTAGAGAGAGAAGCAAGACTGAGATGGTTTGGACAAAGTATCCTCCCAGGCAGAAGGAATTATAGCAAGACCGCAGAGGACGTTCATGATTTAGTAAAAGAGAGCATGCAGAGGGTTCTTGTAACAGAAGATAAGGTTAAGGTTAGAACCCGTCTTTCCAAAGTGTACCCTGGTTTTCATGGAATGTCAGCTGGAATACAATTCATCCACCTTCAGCGGCTTTCTAAATGGGTAAAACAGATATCGTTAGTTGATAGGTGAAGATAACAATAAAATACTAATTCATTTTTTAACTGTTTGTTGTGGTTTATGCTTCTTTATTCTGAGTGTGTCCCCTTGATGTGTCGTTCCATGACCCCTCATGAATTTGCACCCAATATCTCAGCTTTCATTTATAGTCGCCAGCAGAGGCTCTAAACTTCTTGACTGAAAGGTTTCAGAAGACGTGCTTGGATAAGAAATATCTGGGGAAAATACAGAGCCCATATCACAAAGATTCACATTCACACGGGACTAATGTAAGCGCAGGATCTCCGTGTTTAATAAATTATGGCAGGTAATTGGAGTTCTTTAGCTTTTAAATTACAAACTTGAAAGAATTGCACAAAATGTGGTTCACACACAACCTCCACTGTTATTCCAGATAACTGGCGCTCCCCAGTGAATGCTAGTCCTATGAGCAGAGCTTTAGTGTTGGCACATTATGCAAAGTCTTTTCTATTCTATCTGCATGTCTTTCTCCAGCAGAACATAAAATGATAATTGGTTTGTATTCAACCTTTAGAGAGACACAAATTACCCTGACCAGAATTAAGATCTTTCAGTTAATGGTCAGAATTGTAACCACAGAGCTAAGGATGTACTTAGGGGTTTTTTTGGTTTTTTTTATTATTCCCTTTTTCTTTGCTTTTTTTCATTCTTCAAACAACAAATAAAATATTGCTCGTGCCGTGAGTTTATGAAAGGAGAGACTGCTCAAATCTCTGAACACGTAACCCCTTTTGCACATTTATTAAATTACCTAAATGGAGATATAAAAGACAGCTCTTGGACAGCTCCATGAGGCGTCATTATTTGGAACAGGTTTAAATGTTTTTTTGCCTTTGCGCAGGCTCAGAAAACATATTGTACCACCAGCAATGTCCTTGAAAATTGACCACAGAGTCACACGATTTAGGTATACTTTTATACTTCCTAGAGATATCGGCTTGGCTTGATTGAAAACTGTTAGCTTGCTGAACTCAGACACCAGGCTTCTTGTTCTTGTTCACGAAGGAGCAGGGCAGGTTTTAGTGATGATTCTCTCATACTGTGTTGATTTACATTTCTTTTCTATAGTACTGCCATGGGGGCATTACGTGGGTTGAGCAGGAACTCCTTATTTAGTAATTTAGTCATGTGTGTGACGGTGCAGGCTCTCCTGAGGAATCCTGTCTGTTTTCCACACATTTCCTTGGAGTAGACTTCTGTTACTGGGCAACCTGACAGTGACAGAATCTGGTCATCTGTTCCCGCCTCCACCCGTCATGCCTTTACATTTCTCATGTTTCACTTCTTTTGATTCATGCCCTTCTGAAATGTCAGGCGTGCATGAATAATCGAAGCGATGGAGAGAAGCATGTTGTTCGCCGTGTGTCATATGTTGCTGCGCAGTGAAACGCAGCAGTGATGTGAAGAATGTAATCATGTTGAATCACTATGCATAATACTTTGTCAAATTTATATTTACTCTTCTATTCTGGTGTTCCCACCATAAATTTTTCATCTTTAATCATTTCTTTTCAAATTTGCAGTGCGTGCAAATTTTCTAATTAGTTCTCTCTTTTTTCACTCAGGCGCTTGTTTGCATTTTATGATGTTTTCGATACTCGAAGGCTAATTTATAACCCGAGATCAATTAGTTTGATGCCAACAGTGCGTCTTAATAGAGGTTCACTTGTATGAGGGTTTTCATCTCATTAGCTGTGACTGTGTGAAAAATTCTGCTCAGCTCATGAATTATTCAACCGTTAATTCTCTTGTGTTTTACGCACACATAAATTTACTCCGCATAGGCCCCGCCCCTTCTTTGAAGGTACATTTCATGTATTTTTATTCCAAAGTGTCTGCCACATTGTAATTTTGTTGGGGTTTGGATTCCTCCACAGAGGTACAAGCCTGGAAGGTGTGACGACATCCTCAAATGGAAGCCCCCCAACCTCAACTCCGTGGACTTTCGTCTCAAGATCACCAAAGTCGGAGGAGAAGGGTACGTCACTGTTGCCAGGGAAACGCTCTGCCTGAGGAATCCAATAGCACCTATGATTTTGTGACACACTGGAGTACTCAGAGACAACCACATGTGCACACATGTGTAAAGTCCAAAGCACACACATTGAATTTCCTTGACATTCATCTTTCAGTTTCTATTTCATCCCATTTCTTTTCTCCTTTCAGATTTCCCTTCTGCCTCAGGGTTCACTTCCTTTTACAGCAGCACAGCTAATGCATGAAAAGTTCATTTCTTTTCCATTTTGCCTAAGCACATTTTTTTCCAGAAGTGCCAGAAGTTTCGTATATGCTGTATGTGCTTTGTGCTCCTCTTTTTCTTGCTTTTTTTCTTTTATTATCCTCTGCTACATAAATTATTCAGCTCCACTGATGTTCGCTCTAACCATTACCCAAGTATACATTACAGCTCCGCAGAAAACAATTCTATACTGGGGAGGTGGAAATCGGAAGGTAATAAAGGCTTACAAATGTGTTTCTTGGGAGGCAGGGTGGTGCAGTGGTTAGCACTGTCAAATTGCAGCTAAACGGTTCAGAGATTAAAGATGCTGGACGACCAGGGCGTTTCTTTTGTTGAACAGTCTTTTTATTATATTTTTGCCATAAAAGAAAATATAATACAAACTATAATAACACAAAATAAGGAAACTATTTAAACATACTCCTCAAACCTCCCTCACCTTGCCCCGGTAATATCAGATCAAAAATATGAACATTGTTAGATATCATTGACATATTTTCTCAGTAATATATCAAAATAAATCGTCGTTTTGTTACAGTAATAACGTTACGGTTATGCGTTAATAATAATAACCTGCCATCCTTTTAACAAAGCTTATAAATGGATAGATTAGAATAATATTTCCCAACAGATCTTTTAATTACATGTCTGAACTTTTCTATGATGATATGATATGATCCTTTCATCCAAAAATAATACAACTTTTGACCAACTACTCTGGTCTACTCGTAAGAGCCAGGCCATTTCTGTGTGTAGTTTGTGTGTTTTCCCTGTTCCAGTTTGCATTAGTTCGCTCCCATTTTTTTTCTCCCTTTAAAACTATATTTGCTCGAGACTCTAGACCAGGTTTGGAGATTCACACATGTACTTCCATGAGTGCATGATGCCCATGTGTTCATTATGAAGTACCTGCTATATTCTCACATGAGCTTCATAAGATATCACACTGACTTTATGCTGGGAAGCTGGCAGGTTAAAGACCAGCTGATGGCCCATCTGACTTCACCAGACATTTGCACTTCCATCTGGTAACGTCTAAATAAGTTCTGGGCTACAGAGCATGTGTGAAAATGGCTTACAGTAGGTTAATTCATCATTGTGATTCAAAATCGTTGTCTAGGAATTACCATGCTTCTCACCAAATGTCATCTGAGATGAGCCCCTGGTCTTTCCACTTTGATAAGTAGTTGAATGGATTTATGTTTTGACCACATTTTATTCAATTTAAGCTCAGTATTTTATTATTGGACTAAAGGAGTAGCTTCACATTACTCACAGTTCAAAATATGGGACCTTAGTGAAGTCCTGTATTTCAACTTTTGTCTGAAAAAATCTGTTTTACTCTTCCCTCTCTAATATCGGGCTCCTTTTAAATAGTCTTCCTTCTGATTGGCTAACCTCTGCAAACAGAAGGTTGAATCAGTGGGTGGGGCTTCTGTGCTCACAATCAGAGTTGTGTGCCTGGGATATTTGCAGTCTTTGACATTGACCTGTTTAGAACAGAGTACTTGGAGCAATCAAAGCAATTATATGCATATATAATGACTTCATCATTTGAAAGATTAGATTAGATTATATGAAACTTTATTAATCCCTTGGGTGGGTTCCTCCGGGAAATTCAGTTTCCAGTAGCGCAGCACCGACAGATACAATAAACGGGAATGAGAGCAAGGATATACACAGTCGAATATAAGAAAAAATATTGCGAGTATTGCACAGTGGAGGAAAAAAAGCACTACAGCTCAGTTATTCCCGCCCTCCTTTGTCCCCCTGTTTCCCCTCCCTCTCTCCTCTAACGAGGAGTTAAACAGCTTGATGGCGTGTGGGACAAAGGAGTTTTTAAGTCTGTTGGCTCTTGACTTTGGGAGAAGCAACCTGTCGCTGAATAGGCTCCTCTGATTATTTACGACCGAGTGCAGAGGATGCCCAGCATTGTCCATAATGTCCAGAAGCATCTTTAATGTCCTTTTCTCTGCCACTGTCACCAGGGTGTCCAGCTTCATGCCGACCACAGAGCCAGCCTTCCTGATTAGTTTTTCCAGCCTGGATGAGTCCTTCTTTGCCGTGCTGCTCCCCCAGCACACCACAGCATAGAACAGTACTTCTGCAACCAACGACTGGTAAAACATCCTCAGGAGCTTCCTGCAGATGTTAAAAGACCTCAGCCTCCTGAGGAAGTACAGTCTTCTTTGGCCTTTTTTATACAGGTGCTGTGTGTTGCATGACCAGTCCAGTTTGTTGTCCACCCACAGCCCAAGGTACTTGTATGTGTTGTCCACCTCCACCTCCTCTCCCTCTATCTGAATTGGCAGTGGACCTAGTCTGGACCCACAACCAGTTCTTTGGTCTTTGAGGTGTTGAGTTGCAGGTGGTTTGTGTGACTCCATGTGACAAAGTTCCTCACCAGACTCCTGTACTCCTCTTCCTGATCATCCCAGATACACCCCATGATGGCTGTGTTGTCCGCAAACTTCTGAATATGGCATAATTCAGAGTTATAGCAGAAGTCAGAGGTGTACAGGGTGAAGAGAAGAGGGGACAGCACAGTGTCAGACGTGATGTCTTTCAGCCTGACGTACTGTGGTCTGTCAGTGAGGTAGTCGGAGATCCAAGCCACCAGGCAGGGGTCCACCTGCATCCTGTTTAGTTTTTCCTGAAGCAGACAGGGCCGGATTGTATTAAAGGCACTGGAAAAGTCAAGAAACAGGATCCTGACCGTGCCTTTTCCCCCATCCAGGTGTGAGTGGGCTCTGTGTAGGAGGTACAGGATGGCATCCTCCACTCCGACATCCGCCTTGTAGGCGAACTCTAGTGGGTCCTGGGTATGTTGTACCTGTGGTCGGAGGAGGTTGAGGAGGAGCCGCTCTAGGGTCTTCATAAGATGTGACGTCAGTGCCACCGGTCGGAAGTCATTCAGCTCATTGGGCCGGTTCTTTTTGGGGACTGGGACAATGGATGTCTTCCAGAGGGCTGGCACTCTCCCCAGTCGCAGGCTGAGGTTGAAGACTCGTCGTAGCGGCTCCCCAAGTTCAGCAGCACACGCCTTTAGCATCCTAGGACACACCTTGTCTGGGCCTGCTGCCTTCCTGGGGCGAAGCTTCCTCAGTTGTTTCCTGACAACTGGGGAGGAGGGGGATGTCATAATGTCAGGGAGGGGGAAAAGCGGGAAGCGAGGGAGGTAGGAGTGTAGGGAGAGGGCTCTGTAGTAAAGGTGAGGGTGGGGGGGCTGTGTGCCGGTCAAACCTTAAGAATAAGAGAATATATTATATATAAAAACAAGAAAAAGCATAATACATTGCCTTGAAGAAAATGAATTAAAGGAATACATTTCCCTTGTTAAAGTACATTTGATTTTGAACAAAATCTAATCATGCACCTGCAAATCTGCAGGGTAGATATGCACAAAACATTGTGTTTATTTGTTTTTTTTCCAGAAGACAAATTCAAATAACTCTTCATCTTTTCAATTTGTCCTCTTGTGCCAGTAGGAGGCTGGCGTTTGTGGTTTGGAGCGACTTAAAAATTATTGGATGGATTATTCTGCAGTTTTATAGGTGCTCATTTCCCCTCTGGGGGGGAAAATTCATCACTTCAGTGTTTCTTTCAACCATCATCAGGTCACAATTTTATTATCTCCAAAAGCAATGGCATTCTTGATAGCTTCAGCTCTGGTGTTTGCAATTTACCAAACATTAAACCTGCGGAAACTTGCCTTGTAACTTTGACTTGGCAGTTGCAGTAGATCAAAGCACCGCTGGGCCTGGGTAAAGTCTCACAGAGCTGCTAGCTTGGCTGTAAGATCCAGTGCTCTTTTTTTCTGTTTCTGCACATCCTTCAACTCTGTGTTCTTTTCTGCTGTCCAGTCTGTGAGTGCTGTCTGAGTCGCTGTCAGCTTTCTGGAAACACTGCCTTTTCCTTCGAGAGCCAGCTGACCTTAGTGACTGTCCCAGCTTTATAGCCACGAGCCTGCTACCATTTACCTACAGCAGACTGAGAGGATGGCAGCAGAGTACATTCACTCATTCTACTCCGAATCCAGCCAGCAGGCCCACTAGTCAGCGCCTTGAGTCCTCCCTGTGTGTGTAGGAGAACACAGACGGTTATTGTTGCCATTTGAGAATGTTCTGATATTTCCCCAAAAGATGATTTTTTTTGTTTTTTGTTTTTTTGTTGGCAGATGAGCTCTCAACAGACCTCGGTATAGCTTTTCAAATCTCTTCTTAGTCAGAGAGAGAGAGAGAGAGAGAGAGAGAGAGAGAGAAAGAGAGGCATGTACGGAGGTAACAACTGTTTATTCATCAGCCCACACAATCAATCTTTGAGCACATCTTTGCGTACCACAGAGGCATACAGCCTTGCAAGTTTTATTGCCATCTCTGAAAGCAAGCACAGAGGCAGACGGTGATTATTGTGTGACAGGAGAGGTGGAAAACAAGGAAATGGAAAGATGAAGCAGCAAGTTGTGTTGGTGGACATTTCCAGTGCCTCTCCCAAGCATAGAACAGTCTCGACTATTGTATAGATTACTTGAATTATGGATAATTCGAGTCAGTATTCGCTCTGAAGGCAGGATGAGTAATGGTTACATCATCTCCTTTTAGGTGTGCAGTGATTTTAAGAACTTAAAAAATGGAGAATGGTCCAGTCTAAATGGCTTGGGTTGTCTCTGTAGAGCCCAGAGCCCAAGCTTCTCATTACTACTCTTGTACTCTGGGGAGTTGAGTGTCATTACAACATTGCAAACCATATTTTGTGTGTGTAAAGGATCCACAGTCAGACCTCACAGTCAAGTACCTGCCTTGGAAATGCACCAGAAAAGTCAAGAGCAACACAAAGTCAATGCTGTTGAATTTTTGTACTTTACTCTTTTACTGAACTGTTGAGCTCTATCCACTTTTGCATCCAGAGAGGAAAGATTTAGACTGTAATGGAGGCCGAACACGGTGTCAGAGAGTTTGTGTTCACTTATTATGTACAAACAATTAACATACATCGCTTTTTAGAAGCAGCACAGAAGGGTTTGGAATATACACCCACTATAAATCACCAAGTCTGCTGTGAGCTTGTAGCAATTCATCCTTCAGCACAAAGACGAAGGATTCTGCGAACTAGAGTGGAGCGTGTCTTTGAATGGAATTCTGTAGATGACATCTGAAGCGCGGACCACAAGGACATGCGGCTGTATATAGCTGTTACATTTAGACTTCATTTACTGTGCAAGATTCAGAATACTATTCAAGTGGATCTTATTGTGCTTATTCTTATGTATGGATATCTATATGATTAATACAACAGTTGTGGACGATGTCTATATCCTACAGACAGCAGATGAGGCAAATAAAGATTTATCCGTGAATCATGCTAAGCTATACAAGTTACCATAATATGTTCATTTTTACCATTTATTTTTATATTGAACAAATAAACTCACGATCATCAATTAGTCCATCTCTTTATATTAGTTTTTTTTATAGATACAAGTGTATATAGCCTGCACTAGTCCCATATGTTATATCTGCTGCAGTTTGCAGGGCTGTGTTGGTAGGTTGTAGACGTAAGAGATAAAGAAATTAGAAGATGACTTAAGCAATTAGGAGATTAATTTAAGAGCTCTTTATAGTTTCACAGCAATACCTGAAGTTACTGTGGGGTGCCCCTAATGATCTCTTTGTTTTATGAAGGCTCAGTAATTTCTAAATATAGCTGTGGAGCGTAAGAAAACATCAAAAGTTGCATTTCTGATAACTGTTTTTGTCTGACAACAAAATCTTTAAGTACAACATGTGAACATCAGCTAGGTTGCGCTCTGGGTGGATCTGAGTGTCATGGTAATCCATCCATCCATCTTCATCCGCTTATCCGAGGTCGGGTCGCGGGGGTAGCAGCCTAAGCAAAGAGGTCCAGACCTCCCTCTCCCCAGCCACCTCCTCCAGCTTGTCCGGGGGAATACCAAGGCGTTCCCAGGCCAGCCGAGAGATATAATCTCTCCAGCGTGTCCTGGGTCTGCCCCGGGGCCTCCTCCCGGTGGGACATGCCTGGAACACCTCGCCCAGGAGGCGCCCAGGGGGCATCCTTGCCAGATGCCCGAACCACCTCAGCTGGCTCCTTTCGATGTGGAGCAGCAGCTGCTCTACTCTAAGCCCCTCCCGGATGGCCGAACTTCTCACCCTATCTCTAAGGGAGAGGCCAGCCACCCTTCGGAGGAAGCTCATTTCCGCCGCTTGTATCCGCGATCTCGTTCTTTCGGTCACTACCCACAGCTCGTGGCCATAGGTGAGGGTAGGGACGTAGATCGACCGGTAAATTGAGAGCTTCGCTTTTACACTCAGCTCCCTCTTCACCACGACTGACCGGTGCAGCGTCCGCATTACTGCAGCCGCAGCCCCAATCCGTCTGTCGATCTCCAGCTCCCTTCTCCCATCACTCGCGAACAAGACCCCGAGATACTTGAACTCCTCCACTTGGGGCAGGAACTCATCCCCGACCCGGAGTGGGCACTCCACCCTTTTCCGGCTGAGAACCATGGCCTCAGATTTGGAGGTGCTGATCCTCATTCCCGCTGCGTTACACTCGGCTGCGAACCGCTCCAGTGCGAGCTGGAGGCCCTCACCCGATGAAGCCAACAGAACCACATCATCCGCAAAAATCAGAGATGAGATTCTGAGGCCACCAAAGCGAAAGCCCTCCGCCACTTGGCTGCGCCTAGAAATCCTGTCCATAAAAATTATGAACAGAACCGGAGACAAAGGGCAGCCCTGGCGGAGCCCATCACCCACCGGGAACGAGTCCGACTTATTGCCGGCAATGCGAACCAAGCTCTTGCAACGGTTGTATAGGGATTGAATGGCCCGTAGCAATGGGCCAGACACCCCATACTCGCGCAACACCTCCCACAGGACGCCCCGAGGGACACGGTCGAATGCCTTCTCCAGGTCCACAAAACACATGTAGACTGGTTGGGCAAACTCCCATGCACCCTCAAGTATCCTCGAGAGGACAAAGAGCTGGTCCAGTGTTCCGCGACCAGGACGAAAACCGCATTGTTCCTCCTGTATCCGAGGTTCGACTAGCGGACGAACCCTCCTCTCCAGCACCCTGGCATAGACTTTCCCGGGGAGGCTGAGGAGTGTGATCCCCCTGTAGTTGGAACACACCCTCCGGTCCCCCTTCTTGAAGATGGGGACCACCACCCCGGTCTGCCAGTCCACAGGTACTGCCCCTGATCTCCACGCAACATTGCAGAGACGTGTCAACCAAGACAGCCCTACAACGTCCAGAGCCTTCAGGAACTCGGGGCGGACCTCATCGACACCAGGGGCTCTGCCACCAAGGAGTTGTTTAACTGCCTCAGTGACCTCGCCCCCGGAAATTGGTGGGTCACACCCCTCATCCCCAGACTCTGCTTCCTCCCCGGAAGACGTGTCAGTGGGATTAAGGAGGTCCTCGAAGTATTCCTTCCACCGCCCGACAATTTTCTCAGTCGACGTCAACAGCGCTCCGCCAGCACTATACACAGTGCAGGTAGAGCACCGCTTTCCCCTCCTGAGACGCCTGACGGTTTGCCAGAATCTCTTCGAGGCAGTCCGAAAGTCTTTTTCCATGGCCTCTCCGAACTCCTCCCACACCCGAGTTTTTGCTTCAGCCACTGCCCGAGCCGCATTCCGCTTGGCCTGTCGATACCTGTCGGCTGCCTCCGGAGTCCCACAGGCTAACCAAGCCCGATAGGCCTCCTTCTTCAGCCTGGTGGCTCCCTTCACCTCTGGTGTCCACCATTTGGTTCGGGGATTACCACCACGGCAGGCACCAACCACCTTGCGGCCGCAGCTCAATGCAGCAGCTTCGGCAATGGAGACGCTGAACATGGTCCATTCGGACTCAATGTCCCCAGTCTCCCTCGGAATGCTGTTGAAGCTCTGCCGGAGGTGTGCGTTGAAGATCTCGCGGACTGGGGCCTCTGCTAGACGTTCCCAGCACACCCTCACTACGCGTTTAGGTGCACCAGGTCTGTCCAGCGTCCTCCCCCGCCACCTGATCCAACTCACCACCAGGTGGTGATCAGTTGACAGCTCAGCCCCTCTCTTTACCCGAGTGTCCAGAACATATGGTCGCAGGTCTGGTGATACGATTACAAAATCGATCATCGACCTACGGCCTAGAGCATCCTGGTGCCACGTGCACTTATGGACACTCTTATGTTCGAACAGGGTGTTCGTTATGGCCAAACTGTGATTAGCACAGAAGTCCAATAACAAAGCACCGCTCGGGTTCAGATCAGGGAGGCCGTTCCTCCCAATCACGCCCCTCCAGGTCTCGCTGTCGTTACCCACGTGAGCATTGAAGTCTCCCAGCAGGACAACAGAGTCTCCAGGTGGAGCACCTTCCAGCACCCCCCCCAGGGACTCTAAGAAGGCTGGGTACTCCGAACTGCCACTCGGCGCATAAGCGCAGATGACAGTCAGGACCCGTTCCCCGACCCTAAGGCGCAGGGAACAAACCCTCTCGTCCACCGGGAAAAACCCCAACGTACCGGCAGCAAGCCGAGGGGATATAAGAATACCCACCCCAGCCCGCCGCCTCTCACCAGGGGCAACTCCAGACTGAGACAGAGTCCAGCCCCTCTCCAGGAGACTGGTTCCAGAGCCCAGACAATGCGTAGAGGTGAGCCCAACTATATCTAGCCGGTACCTCTCAACCTCACGCACCAACTCAGGCTCCTTCCCCACCAGAGAGGTGACATTCCATGTCCCTATTGCCAGTCTTGGCAGCCGGGGGTCGGTCCGCCAGGGCCTCCGCTCCTGGCCGCCACCCGGCTCACAATGCACCCGACCCCTATGGCGCCTCCTGCGGGTGGTGGGCCTGCGGGAGGATGGGCCCATGTCTCCTCTTCGGGCTGTGCCCGGCCGGGCCCCATGGACTAAGGCCCGGCCACCAGACGCTCGCCCTCGGGCACCCTCCCCGGGCCTGGCTCCAGGGCGGGGCCCCGGTAACCCTATCCCGGGCAGGGTAAACTGTTCCCTCGATATTCTTTTCATGGGGGTCTTCTGAATCGCTCTTTGTCTGGTCCCTCACCCAGGACCAGTTTGCCATGGGAGACCCTACCAGGGGGCAAAAGCCCCCAGACAACATAGCCCCTGGGATCCCTGGGACACACAAACCCCTCCACCACGATAAGGTAGCGATTCAAGGAGGAGTGTCATGGTAATGAATTACTAATCATACTTGAGCTCAACGGAGCTTCTTTCCCCTATCAATCTGTCAAGATGTCATATAAAAATTTATATAGTACGTTAGAATTTTAGATATTTTTTGTGGAGGCTGATTTATGCAACAGAGTAATGTCCCAGTGTCACCCCTAGATATATGTTGTAATAGTGTATCGCATGAAGACAGTGAAGCCATATTGGATAAATTCAGGGTTGTTTTAAGCTACAAACCCAAGAAATTACAGGAGATCGTTTGCATTAGACACACTCTCGTTGCTGAAAATAGTTTAGTTTAGATGAGCCAGCTGCCTGAATGGAGCATGCGACGCCCACTTTATGACAGTGACGAACACTGTTGTGACATCAGAGGAATCGGGCATTGTAGCTGTCCGGTTGAAGTCATGTCGCTGCCTGATTTGACTGAGTAGGGTATTTTGCACCTGTGTCAGAGGTTGTCCAAACTGGTTGCTGTGCATGTTCAAAAATGACTCTTTTATAGTTGTTTGCCCTAATAGGGTTTAGTGAAGCTCAGTTCAACCTCAGAGCGTCTAATGGCTTTCCATTGAGGAAATAGCTCAGATATAGTGACCAGAGTATTGGTATGAGGGTAGTGGTGCATGATGCAGTATTTTATCATGCTTCAGTCCTAGTATTAACATTTTTTTAAACATATGTTTGTTTGTTTGTTTGTTTTTCATTGATACTGAGTCCTATGACCCTTTCTAATCTCTTGCTTAATTTACGTTTGATCTTTTGCTTCTGTTGGAATAGTGTTCAGCTACTATAGTTCCGAGTTCATGCTGTTTGCAGACTGCATTGACATTTAACAGCGCCTTGGTTGTTTGTACAGAATCTCCCGCCTTGTTCTGCGTTAAAAACCTTTTATTTTTCTTCTGTATGGTTAAATTCTCTTGTTGTAGCACTATTCGCCTCACCCCAGCTCAGATGAAAATTGATGCTTCGGTGTAATTTACACATGACCCTGTAAGCTTAGAGCTGTGCAATAGTCTGTGAACCACAACAAGAGTCTCTGCTTTAGAGACTGTGTTCCAAACCTTATCTTATCTGTTTCTGCACCTTTTGTATGGCCTCTGGGACTATCTCATGGATGCTTTAGGAGAAATGGTGTCAGCACAAGGGCACTTTTCTTGTTTTTGAATCCTGCGTGTTTACAAAAGTGGTCACAATGTGTAGGTCCAAAGTAATAGTTGAGGTAATGATGGGACTGGACACGCTGTTGTAAGATCTTGGCGCTGGACAGTGTCCATCACGGCATGGCTATTTGGCTCTTTTAATGTCTCCTGCTGCTTCCTTCCTGCCTCTGCTAGCTATCATTAGACCAGAGGGGGTTGAAATGGATGGAAAGATGGTCTCCAATTTCAGCTCCGACTGAAATCTGCGTGCTGGATCAGACTGTGTAACTGCACTGTTGTTTAGCCGTCACTTTAGCTCAGCGGCCCCCTTATTTTCATTCTAAAAATGGTTAACTAATATGAAGCCAGTGCCCATGCTTGTATGCGCAGTCTGTGGCACACATAGCATCAGACAAAGTGTCTGGAAATAACTACAGGCACATGGGGGTGTTTTTGGTGGAGCATGCTGGGGAACAGTATGTGATTAAGACATCTGTTGGTGAGCTGTGAGACACATGTTTGTCGAATTGAGAGCTGCGCACGCAAGATCAAAACCTTCACTTTAAAACCCAACAGCCTGTTAAGATGACAATCACCTGGAGATTAGTTTTATACAATGTCCATGCTGTTGGGTTTAGTCTGTATGTGACTTAGACTTTATTATTGCATTGCACTATAAACACGCCTATACTCTAGTTTAAAAAACATCAAGCTGTGCCGAGTGACAGAAGGGCTTCGAGAGGTGTAATCTCACGTCTCTACCATTCTGTTACTAGCTGCAAAATGCAGGCGACATAGTGATTTCTTTGCAGCTCTTACTGAGATCCTGTGCTGAGTGTGTTGCTGGTGTTAACTGAGATCATTTTGTCTTTGCAGGCTACTACCACAGACCTTTGGCTTCCTCTATGTTGGCAACTACGACAGGCCCTTTGCGCAGATGAAGGTGAGAAATAAAATAAAGCATTGTACCAAAAAACCAAAGCCTCCATCCTCATCCAGCTTTAAATTAGCTTTGTGTAAAATGTCTGATTATTTTTATTTTTTTTATTTTTTTTAAAGGTGTGTGGTTAGGCAAAACTGCAGTTGATTATAAATTAGTCCTCCAACCACTTTTACAAGTGTAATCTTAATTTTCCTTTTCCATTAACACATTTTCTCATATTTTAAAATCGCTGGTTTCCCAGTTAGCTTCAGGTTTTACTTCCAGTGGCTCCATGTGTAGTGGTTTGTGCAAAGATCCCAGGTTCAATCCCCAGAAAAAGCACAAATTCCTGATCTGTGGCACAACCTGCAGTGAAAAAGGAATCAGCCGAAAGTAGCTTTATTTCTATTTCTAGAACCTCTTAAGTCTTCACGTGTGGTTATTATATACATTCAGTGTAATATTTAATCAGATAATATTTTTTTGCTGCCTACTGCTCACATTTTTAAATTAAATAGCTGCAGTTTCCTTTTTCTTACAAAAAATACCTGATCTCATTAGTAAAGGTTAAACTGTTTGCCCAGATATTTCAGTAAATTTATATGTGTGTTTGATAACATGGAGTTTGTAGTAGAATTGTATATTCACATTTAATATAGCTGCAGTACCGCGCTGATAAAATGTGTTATACCACCTACCATAAAACAATAAAATAGCAATATTTTAGAAATCCCAAATTGGACATTTTTAAACCCAAATTGGAACAACTACACTCGAATTCTCTGAGAAGAAGAAATTAATCAAGCATAACATTCAAATGCTACATTTTGGGCAATTTATTAATTAATATCAACACCTTTTCTATGAAAGTTTGGCCTTTTTTTGTTTCATGTCAGACATAAACAATTTGAATTTATGTTCCAGGATGCAGAAAGTTGATAAGGCCATTCTGGACTTTCTGACTTGCAAAAGTTGAAACAATTAATAGGATAATGCATTTACCTATTAGAGACTGTGTCGAATCGTTGGGTGCTTGACAGATGTTGAGCAGGTAAACATAGAAGCAAGAAGACAACAAATGTACTGTTGGAAAGTTACTCTTACAGAATGAGTGTGGCGAGTCATCATGCTTGTGTCATGTTAAATTGATGCATGTTGCTGTAAAAAGTGGTAAACAAAATGCATTTGGAAGCTCCACATAACAGTGATGTTCAGTTCAACGGGTTTCATAGTTGCATAATGTCTGCTGTGTGTGAATACACAGTTGAGATGACATCATCAGACATTTGACCAACAGCAACACAGACTCGGTCCTGTGCACTCCAGTGATAGCTACCATCGCATCACCATCATATATTGGTTAGGGTCCATTAATTTAGAATGAAAATTTGCCAGTCTGAGGCAGCTGACGAGCAACATGTGTTTCCATTTGTTTTACTTTGCTGTAAATTTCCATGAAATGACTTGTAGCATTTGTAGCCTTTTCAGTCATGGTTCAAAAACACAGTAAACAAGCTTTTCTTTTCCCTATCGTATCGTCTTGTCGTGCCAGATTCCCATGTATCAGCCCTGGGCTCTGTCACCAAACACGGCAGATTCTGTTTACTGCTCGGTCTCTAACCTTCTCACGGGGTGTCGGAGCAAAAGCTGCAGCCCCGGGGTCATCCTCTGTCAGATTGCATGTTGTTATTTTTGTGGTAAAATGTGTTTTACAGTAAGTCCGAATGTGAATATGCTAAAAATGGTAATTACTTGTCATCGCAGGACTTGATGACTTGTGGTTTTAGTCAGAAAGGCTGTTCCTGATAAATCTGACACCTCTACACAGCCTGTGTGTGCGTTTGTTGTCTGCTGTGCTCTGTCACACAATGGTTTTGACATTCATCGCCTTCCTTGTGGCTGTGCTAGTAATTTCAACGTGCCTATTAGATGCATTTGGAGGCATATCCAGTTTCCACTATATTGAAATCCATTTAGCTGCTGTTGAGAGAAATCAAACCAACTTTGTGTGTGATAGGAAAAATGTTGTAATCTTCACGAAAACTTGTTTTATTGGCTCAGTCTTCCAATTTAGTTCCTTATTGTTGTAATTTCTTACATTGTCTGCACCTACAGGGTATAGGTAAAGTGAATATTTGGAAGGGATGTTGTCTGAGAATTTATCAGCTGAGTGCTTCAGAAAGAAGTCTGCTGTCTCACAAATATTGCGAGACAGCAGACTTCTGGAAAACATTTGTGTGGCTCTCTAAATGCTGTTTGACTGGTTGATGGCTCTCTTGGGACCGCCACTTGCTTTGAAATGAGTATTCTCCAACTGGTTGCTGGAGGTTACCGGTAGTCACTGTGAAATCGATTGCTAAAGCCCCTTTCACTAAGGCTGAGAGACCCATCAGTGACCCCCTGACAACCAAAGGTTGCTAGGAAACGATGGGCAGTCCTCGACCGGTTAGCTTGTGGTTGCTGTAGGTTGAGTCACCAAGAGTGTGCTGCACTGAAAACCTCCTTACGATTGATTTGGTCACTGGCAGATTGCTGTGGGCGCCCATGGTATGCATGGAGGATGCTGACTTGTGAGAAAACACTCACCAACTACTCACCAAGCTGTGATGAAACTGAAAACGTGTATCAGAAATAGAAAAGTGTTACATAATTAGACCTTTATTTTTTGACTATACAGGTTCACAAACTGGGGTTGACTCACATGCTTGGGTTGTCGTTATTCCTAGACTTTCAAAAACATTTCCACCGTGACGTCAGCATTTGGTTTGCGGGTTGCCATTTTGAAGCATCAAGTTTGCATTTCTGCCATTGCCATTTTATTTTTGAACCAGAAGCGATCATAATTGGGCAAGAGGATGGAGTAGCACCCAAAACCTGGTTGCAGAAAAATACTCAATACATTTGAACTCTGAAATTTGTTTTTTTTTTTTTTTCTTTTTTTTTTTCTTTTTTTTTTCTGAAAGACAGCACAGGAACAAGCCTAAGATCTATGAGCACAAGATCCATAGATGCTGGGGTCTACCAGAGCAGCCAAGATCCAGCACATAACAGCAGGGTGCAAGATGCTAGCAGGAAGGGTAACACTGAAAGGCACCCGCATAGTATACAGAAATATCTGTGCTCAGTATGGCCTGGAAGTCCCGAGGTCACAATGTGACACGCCCTCCAGGGTGTTCGAGAATGGCCAAGATAAGATCATGTAGGACATCCAGATACAGGCTAACTCAATCGGACATAGTAGCAGTGAACGACTAGAGGATGAAGGCTGTAGTGATAGATGTAGCTATTGCAACTTCTTGTTTTTCACAAGAAGCTCAAGAAATACCAAACGCTGAAAGAGGATCTTGAGAAAATGTTGAGTGTGAAGACAACAGTGATAATCGGAGCACTCAGTGACCCGCAAGTTGGGCGAGTGGCACTGGCGGATCCCAGGAACAACATCTGAGACTCTCAAGCTCCCTGGACATTTCCAATCCTCTTCTAAGATTCTAGTTTCCAAATCCTTCATTTGTGCATTTAACTTATAATATGAACACACTGATGAGCAGGATAGAAGCACATTTTATTAAAACATCTCCTTTTCATCATTACTTCCGCAGGTGTTTGTGAGGATCTAATAAGTAAATGGTATTATTTTGTCATTATGAAACAATGACATGCCTTTTTAATTGGCACAGCAGACCTTTCTCTACATATATTTCTGGGAAAACAAACACATGGCAGTTCATTAGTTTGCAGGAGAAGCGGTGCACCTGTTTCCTCATAAAGTATGAGCTAATTTAGCTGCTTTTTTTCATACTGGCCTCTTTGAAGCCAGATGATTGAGATAAAATAACACCTGACCCTGGTAGTCTGTTTCTTCATTTAATGCCACAATTAACGAAGATGAGCTGGAATTTATGGTTGCTGTTAATTTTCTCTGCGTGACTGAGTTGTTTTTCCTTTGTCTCTTTTTTAAACTGGTACTAAGAAAAATCATTTATCTTAGTCTGTAGGAAATTTCCAACAACCTCAGTGTTCCCACACTTTCCACCTGTTTTGTTTCACTCGAGTTATTTTAAATATTTGCTTTAGTTTAATTCCCAATGCTGGTGGGAATTCCAGATGCATCTTGCCAATAAGTGCATTGAACTTCTCATGTGGTTTATTATTGATGCATTTTGAATCCTTTGGAGTTTGACTGGAGTTGCGAAAATGAATCAAACGTCATACACTTTTGTTACATGACTTAATTTCAAGGCATTCAGACTTAGGGTCTAATCAAAACACCTACGTCGGTGTGTCTTTGCTTTGAGGAAGTTGAGATTTGAGAGTTTATCAGCGTGGAACTCACCTGCTGAGCGCTGAATTGTAATTTATACGACTTATGTATTTCTAAGTAAGCGAACAGTTACGCAAAGACATATTTTATTGTGTTTAATCTGTGGCAGGACTTTATTGAAATGTTATTGAAGTGATTTGGATTTTTCAGACATTTTTTTTTTTAGACTTTTCCTGGATATTGTTGAATCTAAATTGTGGGATTTAAAAAAAAAAAAAAGTATGAATACTGTGTAATTAAAAGTGCTGTCACAGGAAAACACTCAGTCATGCTGCAGACCAAAACAAACCAACCAGTTAAAAGTTTGAGAAGTTTTTGGAGCAGTTGTTGTTTAACTGCCAGATTCGACAGTGCGCCGCATGCCTGCTCGCCTCTAATTTGCCTCATTTACACATTATTACCTTGTTATGCTCATCTTTCTTTTTCGATGCGGCAGCCAATCTGAATGTGTGGGATAATGATTGTTATTATACATATTCACCAGAGACCTCAATCCTGATGTCATCTCGCACATTCAAAAGGAGTCGTGGAGTGGTCGGAAGTCCCATTTGTTTGTTCTGGCACAGCTATTCAAGGGCACATATAGCTGTAATTACATAGTAGATAATGCAGCTGATCTGTGACAAATATTTTAACTTTACTACTGAACATTTGTCTTGTGAGTCATCCTGTTGAATTGTGTGTGTTTTAGTGGAAGCTAATATTAATAGGGAGGAGATGTTAGCGTATTCTTTTTGAGCATGCATCATATATTAGGATTGAATATTGATACAGTCTATCCAGAATCTTATTTCCTTCGAGGGTGCGTTTGTTCATAGTCTTACTTTTGCATCTTATATCATTTCCACACTTATACGTTATTTCATCCAGTTTCTCGTTATTAAAATGGGCCCGGGTGCTGCAGTGCCGCAGACCTCCGGGCCCCTTCTGATTAAGTCGAGAATGAAACAAAGGGCAGGGTCAGTCACAGAGAGGCGTGATGGGGAAAATAAAACAGCTATTCAAGGAAATTACAAACTTTGTTTATTCGTCTGACATCATACTGTAGCATAATGCGCTCGTACAATAGTCCCCACAGGATCCAGTATTTGATAAGGAAGCAGGGCGACTGCCTGCGTGCTGTGTACAGGTTGGTAAAAGGTCAGATATCATAAATTCCAGTAGTCTGGAGCTAATTTTGGTCCCGCTGCTGCTGCTGCTTCTTCTTCTTCTTCTTTTTTGCACGATGTAGTGAATCTCGAGCAGCTCGATTTGCGTGAAGTGTTTCCAGCTGGGCGTCGTGTACCTGGAGTCCAGTGTTTTAACGATGCATGAAACTATACATTTTTACACATAAATTGTGAGTATTTATTACACAGCGTGCTGCGGGGAAAGGCTTGTTCTAACATTTGAGCCCAAGGTTTATTTGTTAGCACCTGGCGGCTCTTTTTTGCTTCTCATCCGTAAATACTCTGCATACTCTTTCACGCGATTCAGTCTCAACAGGATCTTGAGCTTTATTGTGAAAGGTGTATGTGGAAAATAAACAAGTGGACACGCGATGGTTTTACCGTCGTTGTTGCTAACGACAACGCATAAAAACAGGCTCTTGTCCGTCCGTAGTGTGGTTATATTAAATATAAGAGAAAGAGAGAACTTTAAGAAATTAATGTAGCCACTACAGTGACCATCAAAACGATGAAAAAATATTGCCGTAAACAGTTTATTTTGCGACACCACGAAACAAACGATAGACGTTTGTATATCTTCATCCGATATATATCGTTATATCGAACAGCCCTATTTGTAACTTGAACTGCCTGAGGTCAGCGCTACTATAAACTCCCTGACCAGAATAATAAAAATTGATACACAGGACAAGATAACAGCATTGTTACCTTAATGATTGGCTATTTTTATTTTTTACTGCTGCATATATGAAGCGATAATGCCTTAAAATTTTTAAATCAAAATTTCTAAACTGTGGGAGACAGAATATATTACTGGGGAATTAACATTGTACAGTCACAAGAAATCCTTAGTGGGATTATCAGATGACACACTGGCACTGTACCACTAATGTGAATGGAAATTGCATTCATTAAGACATAATCACGTCATGAGTAATTAGTGTTTTTATGAACATGAGCCTGGATATTAAAAATACAACTCTCCAGCATGCACGATGCTGTGAAAAGGTTTCAGGAATCAGATTCAGACTTTAGTCACTCCCTGGAAATCCTGTTCTGTTTTCTTGCGATTGTTCTTCTGCAGTGCTCAGAACAGCAACCCTTCAGCTATAGTGTCATTTTGTGGAATGGACGCTGTGGAAATGGAGCTCTCGTCAGCAACGATGATGCTTGACATGAAACAAAGTCGAGTCAGTTTAAAGGGAAGTTGTTTCTCTCTTGCAAGTGGTCATAACAGTGGTTTGATCAGTCAAGTCCTGGAACTTTTTCAGTATGACCAATCATAACCTCCGTGTCTTTTCACTGAGCCTTGATACTTGGGGAAAAAAGAGCTCTCTCATCACGTTTTAGTAAAAAAAAAAAAAAATTGTCCACAACAAAAGGCTGCTTTTCTTCCTTGTCAGCCATGTTTATATTTGCTGTATATATTTCTGATTGTTTCAGGATTTGAATAGAAGGCAGGCAGCAGAGCGCTTCTGCTCTGCAATAGTGCAACATTGGCTGATAAAGAGTTTGACTGCCAAAGTCCCTGATAACTGGTGGCACACGTGTGCTGCTATAATGAAACAGATTTGGATGGATTAAGCACCAAGTGGTGATGGAAAATGGCAGCCAACATGTCACCCTTCACCAGCAGGAAGAGATCCAGCCTGTAGCAGCACGTCCCGCCTGCCTGTACTGCCCTTCACAGCTTGCTGGCAGTTTGATGTGTGGAGCTTTAGGAAAGCTCAGAGATTCTGTCGCTGCTTTACATCATCTGCAATTCTTCTCCTAGTAAAAAAAAATAAAAAATGTTTGACTTGGCTTCAAAATAAGCTCTCAGTAGTTTTGTCAATATTTAACAGTTACAGCTGCAAATCAATTTAGAGGCCATTTAGTGTGTTTATCTAAAAAGCTATTTTTAAAAGATGTCTGTTTAGTCTGGATTCTTTCTCTCACTTTCTGTCTTCCTTTCTCACAAGCGTTCTTGCTTCCTGTGTGAATTCGACCCCCACTGTTAGCCCAGATGAACAACGCTCCAGGATCACATAAGCTCTTACTTTGTGTTTTTTAGCGTCTTGCCAAATACTGGTGCTTTCCTGGCAACTCCAGTCACTCTCTGACCTCAGCTAAAGGTTGCGTGTTCACGCTCTCTGCGAGGCCAAGGTGAAAAGTCACATCACAGCACCTCATAGCAACTCATGTCATTGCTTATTCTATTGCGTATTTTAAAAGCGTGCAATTGCACGTGACCGCTTCAGCTGCACTTTTTGTCTTCCACGTTCCCAGCAGCTACAAGATTTGCATTTTTCCAAGTCTCGACAATCCTCTCAGTCCCTCGACAAATAAACAACAGATGCTCAAATGTCTTCTTTGACTCATGCTTGATCTTCAGTATCGTGTGCCATTTTCTTATACTTCAGCAGTGTTACAGTGTGCTCAGTGTGTAGAGCTGATTTTGTTTTCAAAGCAAAGTGTGATGTAATAAGTCAGTGATCCTGTGTAGCTCAGTAGGTGGAGCAGGAGCTGTTGCACTGCTTTATTGAGAGATGAAATACAGACACTCGTGTTGTGTTAGTGTTTGTATGTACTGATGTGTTATTGTAGGTCCTTCTGAAGCAATGCAGCTGTGTTTAATGATCAAATATAAAGATTAACTACATGATTAGCTTCCGTCATACTTCTGCATGAAGCATCAGAGCCTCGTCTTACATTCAAAGAAGCATGCTTCCTAAAGTCACACCACAGTTGATTTCGATTTATTACATTTAAACCTTCCATGTCTAAACTACAATACTTTATAGCCTGTGCTTTTGATGTTTTCATCTTCTAAAAGGTACAGTTACACAATTATTTAATACTGATGCTAAAAATCAATTGAAACTTGAAGGAAATGTGTGACACAAGAAGAATAACATAAGAATTTAAACTACTGTACATAAAAAAAAGCTTGTGCCCAAATAGTATTAAAGACCAATACAAATAGCAATATACATTCATTTAATAGAAACCTAAAATTTATAACTGTGGAAAATGGATGTTAATGTGAACATTAACTCATGGTACATTTATCCTTTAATTTCAAAAATGTCACCCAAAATATTTCTGTATAAGACTTCTGAGTCTTCTTGAGTGTTTTCTCTCCTAGAGAGATCCTTGGTCTCAGAAGATTCCCACAAGACATGTCAGTATTTGCTTCAGTCAAATGTTGCCGCTACTTGAATAAGACATTCAGTTAATCTGCACAGTGAGCTGCATATTACTGCGTTTCAGTGAAGACCAGTCAAGTCAAAAGTCGTTTATTTCCATCTGTAGTAATTTGGTGACATGGCTCTGTGCTGGAACCTCCCTGATGCACAGAGACCTGCAGCTCACTGGGTATTTTCTCTGTACACCCTAGAGATGGTTGTGGGAGAAAATCCCAGCAGATCACCAGTTTCTGAAATATTTCCACCAGCCAGTCTGGCACCATCAGCCATGACACATTTAAAGCCACTTAAATCACCTTTCTCAGCCATTGTCATGCTCAATTTCTCCATGACTATAAACAAAAGTATAACAAGTCATCTTTAAACACTGTTTCCAGAATTAGTTGTGCCATTTGGATGTGTAGAGTGATATCTGCTAAGCCATCAGCTAATGTGGCACTGAGATTAGCTGATCTTTGTGGCCTGTATGAACCAACGGTCAGTTTAATCCCAATTTAGTGCTCTGTCATTGCAATTTGCTTTGCTTTTGTAGAATTGAATGCATCGGGCATAGAGCAGCCTTAAGTTTAAGTCTTTTTCCTCTTGATGTCTTCTAAAAGTATCTAATTAGTATCAGTAATAACAAAATTGATGATGATGATAAAGAAAATGTGAAGAAATTGCAGTTGTGTGTGTCATTTATCAAAAGTAGCTGCATTGATCAGTTGTGCAGCATGTGCCTGAAACCTTTTACAATGATTCAGCTCAAAGTAAAAAGCAAGGCTGTGGTAAACCAGACCATAATACCCCACCTAGATTCACGATTTTTAACGTGTGATAAGAGAAAAGAATATGCTTTGTATTCGCTCACATTAAAGGCACGCGCCGTCTCTCATCTCTGTCTGCGCAGGCCACTAAAGAGCTGAAACAATACGACAACAAGATCATTGAGTGCACCTTTACCAACAACAGCTGGGTGTTCATGAGGCAAAGGGTGGACAAGAGCTTCCCCAACTCCTATGATACAGCCATGGGTGAGTCTTTGTCCTTCTCCTTCCAGCCGTTATTTTTAATATCCCACTGTCTCCTGTATCTGAGTCTAAATCTGTGCAAATAACAGCCAGTCAGCCTGTGATTAATGGGTTATTTTATCTATATTTCTTTTATTTGTATTTGCAACAGCCTCAGTTTTATTTCTGCATTGTGAGACTGTGTATGCGGAGGGGCAGATGTTATGTTGTGTACTCTCCATTAAGAATGCACACTGACACTGTGGCCTTGTCTTTGGAGCTGAAGACAAGTTGTTTTCTTTAGCTCCTCACTGTGAATAGAGTAGCTGACATTTTGCCACACAATTTCCAATCTTTAAGAGGTTTTACTGTCGTGAATGGGAATGCGCATGATATATTATTGGCTGATAAGCGAGAAAATGAAATCATTGTTACTGTTTCAATAATGAAAGTTCAGCCGATAATTAAATCTGATAGCACGGTGCATGCTGCGGATGTTAGCAATCATTTTTTACTTTTTGCTTTTTTTTTTCTTCTGCTCTTTGCTTGCTGCCTGAGGGCAAGGCTGAGCTCCTCATGCAGAACAGTGGAGTTAAAGAAACTTTAGACGACGCTCGTTCATCTGTACGACAAACTCTACAAACAGTTTATCAAACAGGTTGATCAAGTAGAATATAAATGTCCTTAACTGCCCGTCGAGATGTTAACCTGCTGCCTCTGCTTCATCCACAGCCATTTTCACACATTACTTATGATGCCTCTAGCAAATTGTTATGAACAATCTACAGACTAATAGATAATCTCCGTACCGATTAAGCTTAATGTACAGTGGTTTTTTGTCTTAATATTAAAATTAAATGTTTTGTCTGTTGCTAAGAAATCATTGGCAGCATCACAGTATTTATGAAGACTTTCTGGGGGCCTTACAAGATAGCATTTTCCAAGCACCTGTTTACAATCCCAGAACCAATTAAGCTGGTTTGGGCTCAAAATATTTCCATGTACTGTTCAGCTAGCTACCTGGGTTGCTAATAAGCCAAGCTGGTGGTGTGAGATTCTATCAGCTGTGGTGCTTAAATGATGCTCAGTTGGAACTTAGGGCCCCAAATTGTGCTGAGAAGAAATCCCCCTACCATCAACATCACCACCAGCCTGAACCATTAATAGTAGACAGGATGAATACATGATTTCATGGTGCTTATGCTAAATTCTGAACAAATCCCAACCATGCAAATGTAGAAATGGAGACTCATCTGATCAGGCAGCGTTTTTCCAATCCTCTATTGTCCAATTTTGGTGGTCCGGTGTGAATTGCAGCCTCAGTTTCTTCCGCTGCTTTAAGGCATCTGCTTTGAGGCTCTGCATTTTTACGCTGTTGGTCTTCTGCACACTTTGGCAATAAAGTGTTTTGCTGTATAGTTTTTTGTACATGTATAATGATGCATTTTTTAACTTTTTTTTAAGTACAAGGATTTGCTTGTCTTGTGCTTGTACATTTAAGTCTCTTTAATGAGGTTTTAATGAGCTATGGGTCTTAAAGTTAGAATAAATCGTGAGTTCTCAGTCTGAGTACCCTTTCTTCCTCTCCACCAGCAGCACCCCTAGAGCAGTAAAGAGGTAGATGTTGTGAGAGAGGATAAACGCTACCACAGAGCTGTCAGACAATTTATTAGTTCAAGGGCTTTAATCTGGCCCGGGTTATGGTCTCTCAGACCTACTTCGGTGCAACGACATCAGTCAAAAATCCAATATGTTTGCAGTCGATTCACACGGACACGCTCGAAGGTGGAATGAAAATCCAGCTGTGATGGACTGCAAACGTTATCCATGCACATTTTTAGGCCATCTCTTGCAGTTAGGCAATGCAACCCTAGGCTTTCATTTCACCTCCACAGTTAATGGCTGTCTTGAAGACAGTGCAGATGTGGCACTACTTCTAATATATTTTCAAATAATGGACTTATAATGGGAAATGCATGAAAAGGGGAAAACGATTACAAATTCAATGCTTCAATCAAATTGGGTTTCATTTCACAAGTTGTGATTTTTGTTTTAAACTTTAAAGTTCTCCCCCACGTGCCACATGCTATGAAAATGCACAGCAACCACAACAGGAGAAACAAATGGACACAAACAAAGCAGAGCAAGGCGAGGACAGAATGCAAAAATAATAGATAAACACGGCAATAAACCATGTTTGTGTAGCACTTAATCTAAATGCTGAGTTCACAGCGCTATGCAAGGAGGAGCATAAAAGTACATATTGAAGCAATAAAAACAAGAAGCACAAGCGAGGGGAAAACACATTTAAAGAATGAACGAAATTGATTGAAGAAGATAGAAAAGATGGTCCTGAATTATTGAGCTTTAGATCCCGAGGCGGACTGTTGTACAGCCTCGGAGCCCAGATGGCAAAAGCGCCTTTTATCTCAAATCTGGTCAGATAGTAACACATTTGTCCCCGAGCTGATAACATTTCGCTTCATTTAGAGGCTGGATATAGTCGTCAGTGTGCTGCTGGTATTATGGCGCTGTCATAACCGTGCAGAGGGAGCTGTGGAGCAGGAGGGGCTTTTTTCTAGCACTCAAAATCAAAAAGTCCATATCATGTTTCCGTAGACAGTGGGAGTGACTCAAAAGTTGGTGTGTGTCTGTGATAAAATAGTGGTTAAAATGTACTTTAGCAGCTTGGATGCGTGTCGAATCCTCTCTGATTAATATAATTATGAATCATTAATTTAGGTGTTTTTGCATCATCCACACCATCATCAGAGAATGCAGTTGTTTCAGGTGCCTGAATCTTTCTGTTATGCACAAGGTGTCTCTTGCTTTTAAATCTCGAGAGTGGACGGTCAGTGATGACGTTAAGTTTTTCGTTTTTTCCACCAGGCCATCTTAGGTCATAAAAGAAAAATGGCTCCATAGTATAGCGGGGTTGTGTTAGGATAGACATTTGGCACATACTGAGACATGCAGAGTTACCTGCTGTGGCGACGTAACTTTTATGCCAGGACATCTCTGAGGCGGGCGTGGCTCAAGAGGCAGAGCAGGTCATCTACCAGTCAGTTCAATCATTGGCTCATCTTTTCAACATGCCCGCAAGATACTGACCCCTAAATTGGTCCTGGTACAGCCACCAGTGTGTGTGCGTGCATGTTAGAAGGTGTGTGAATGGATTGTAGGACTTTGAGTCATGATGCATGAAACATGAAACAGGCAGTTCTAGTGTACATCATGACTCGCCTTTGCATCTTTGTGTTTTGCTTTACTTTGACTCACTGGCTCTGTTTAGGAAGAGATTAGCAAGAGACAGACTGCATTATTTGATCACCTGGGAATGAGAACGTGCTTGAAAGAACCATGAATTCACTGTTGCTGGAAAAGCCTGTCGGCATTTCTATTGTAACTTCCTTTCTCCTTTTTTTTATCCAGCTGTGTGTCAAAGCATCCGGGAGCCCGTCACTAAGGAAATCCTTTTGGAGTATCTGGACCGCTGTGCTCAGGGAGCACAATCCCAAAACCGGAAAAACCCGCGAGACCCAGACTCTGAGCTAATGCCCCCTCCCCCTCCAAAGAGACCCAACCGGGCCATCCCGTAGCCCGTAGCTACGCCTTTGGGACTGCTCCACGGTTACGGTGTACATCCAGCCACTCACACCCCAACAGATAAAGGACATTTCAAGGCTTTCTTACCTGCAGCACGTTTGCTTTATCAGCCCATACATTTCGGGGCACCAGAAAACCTCGATGTCATTAAATTACATTGTAGACCTCTTTGTAGCTTTAATTGCCTGTGTTCTTATTAAAATGTTTAAAAAAAAAAAAAATTACGCTTAGGTAATTTTTTTTTTTCATTGTTTTGCTGTTTATAATTTTAAACAACTGAGCTAATTGGTATTTATTTACTTGGGAATTGTTATAGCAACAAATAACACCTGACAAACCGTGTTCATGTTTTGTCAACTAGTTCCTTAATTTGATTTTGAAAGAGGAGTAAACATCTTTAAAGCTCAGTCTGCTGTCTTGATGAGTCTACACTACAAAAATAGTTTCCACCATCAGGTCTCATGTAGATTTACACAAAGCTGCGCAGATGTTCAGATTAAGGTTTCTCATTGAGTTCCACCTGTAAGACTCAGGCGGGGGTTTCCAAATGTTTTCATATCTCAGATAAGGATTAGCTCTCAGTACTCTGCCTCAGCCCATCTGTGTGGACTTTTGTTTTAAAGGCCACATGGGTGGGCGGGGGAGATGACAACGTGATTACACAGTCTCTACAAAGTAACTACAACTACAAAACCAGTGAAGTCAAGCTGCAGATGGGTGGCACACAAAAGGAAACAAAAATCAACAAATTGTCTTGCAGAAGTGAAGAAGCTTCAAACGGAAGGATAAATACAACTTTTCCAGAAGATTAGAGCCTCAAATCGCTTGACTTTGATTTTAATTCGCCATGCGCTCGTTGTTCCCCAGTTTTCATCTACACCGAGGTATTAAAGCCAAAAGGTTTATGCTATATCCAGCATCAAAGTGAAGAACACTGGTTTTTGTGTTTAGCCAATTAGGATTTTGTTTTTTAAAAAAATGTCTTGTGTGCCATGTGATTTGGCTTCAAAAAGGCAGAAAAAATCTTAGACACTTTTCAGTCTAAGAAACAGCACATCTGTGTGAAAAACATCTTCATTTTAAGGTGTATTTTGTTTGCCAAGGACGAGGTAACAGTTTAATAGAAAAGTTGCTTCACTTAGATTTAACTGATTTTTCTCTTAAGGCCCTGGGCAGGAGGACAAAACACAACAAAATGCTTAAAGCATGTTAAAGCAAAATCAAACAGAAGCTTAAAGAATAAATGCTGACTGTAATGTGCTGTAGTTACAAAATAAACAGTAATGTCTATACTAATTGTTACATAACCACCTGCCACAGAATAACATCTGTGAACATGTGAGTAGGGATACTTTTAGTTGGGTCTTTTATGTATTTGGACTATAATCATGGATGATGTTACCGAATTATGAGTTTGCAGCATTAATTCAAGAGGATTAACAGTTCGGTCATTTTTCACACATTCCCTTCATTTTTTTTCAGGGTATGAATTGATTGGACATTTCACTGATGAGCTCATTCAAGGCTAGGTGTGACTTTTTCCCCTCATTACTTCATGACGAGTCTGTTCAGACTTCCTTGTACCAACGCTCCAGAGCCCGGTGTAAATTATTTAATATATTAGGTACAATTGTGAGATAAGATGCACAAAAAAAAAAAAAAAAAAAAAACTGTTTTTGTACACCCTGGCTAAAAAAAAATCTGTCCTCTTTGTCTGAACCTTCGGTGTGTCGACATGTTTGAAAAGGTGGCTGAACTGCATTAACAGTCAGTTTTACACCATCAGGACATGTGAAGTGAATTACAGTTTCAGTCTTGAATTAGTCACCCCTGACATTAATTTAAGAAACAGACCAAATTTCTACATGTGACCACCATGTTATTTTTTTATTTACTTAACAGAAACTAAGTCAAAATGAAGACTGTTTGTTGCTTCTATAGGAATGAAAGAGGTAAGTGGCAGCCAGGTGAAGCTAATCAAGTGCACTTAATTCACTGCTCATCTGCTGCACGTGTGAGCACCTCTAACTTGCTACCCATTAATCCACAAAGGGTGTAAAAGTCATTTCCAAAGAATTATTAACAGGTGGAAAGAGATACTGATAGTCTACTTTGACGTCCACTCCTGGGAAGACTAAACTCACCACAAACGCAGACCGTGCACTTCTGAGATACTGCAAAATGAAGGGAAGATTCTACGGGCCTCAGCATGTTAAATTTCATGACAACACAATTGGAAAAAGACTGGACAAGAACGGCGTGTTTGGAAGGTTTACTAGAAGAAAACCTCTTGGGTTTGGTTTGTAAAGTTGCATCTGAACAAACAAGCCGACCAAGATCAAAGTGCTTTAGACAAACGAGACCAAAGTGGAAATGTCTGGCCATAATGCACAGTGAAAACCAAACAGCGCACCAAATGTCAAGGTCACGCTGGTGGAGGAATAATGATTTGGGTTGGTTTTGTAGCCACAGGACCTTCCAGGCCTGTAGTCAGTCGTATGCGCTTCTGTATATATTCTACAGTCAAAATAGAGGACATCTGTCTGAAAAAGGACCCCAAGTACGGCAGCAAACCTGCAACAAAATGACTAAAAATGGGGGGAGAAAATCACTGTTGCAATCATCTAGTCAAAGTCCAGATTTCAATGCTGTGGTGGGACCTTAAGAAAGCTGTGCCTGCGAACCTCAATGAACTGAAGCAACGCCACAGAGAAGAGTGGTCCAAAATCCCTTTACAATGATATGAGAGTCATCATGTGTTACGTCCCCACATGAAGGTTAGGCGAAGAGGGTGGGGGACAGTAACAACTGGATCCGGATTGGAATGAAAAGGACGCCAGGCAGAAGTGTTAAACACAAAATAAGTCTTTATTATAACCAATAACCATGTTGGTTATTGACAGTATCAATAGAAAAAGACAGCAACGCTGCTATTAGCAATAAACCAGGCAGGCCAAACCAAGAAAATGGAGGCCGCTTCGCATACACGAAACAACTGCCCAGTTGAGAGCTACTCACAAAGAGCCACGCACGGTGGGGCTGGTCGGTCGGTCGGTCGGTCGGACACACAGCAAACCTTTTCACACCTAGGCCAGAATCACACACAGACCAGCTCAGAGGAAATCCACCAAAAACCTCTCCTACACCCACACTGCTCTCCTCCAGCTTATATCACCTCTGGAGGGTAATTGGTGGTAAACAAGGGCAGATGAGCAGCAGGTGTGTCCTAAAGGAGAAGGCAGGGGCAGAGAGAGACAAGGGGAGAAGAGGAAGAGGACAACACCACGCCCACACACTCCCACTGCTGTTCATCTTAGGTTGTTTAAGAACCTAGAAAGATCCAGATGTATGTAAACCTCCCCAGTTTAATTGTGTAATATGTGAGTGCTGTAAAGAGGAAAAAAAAAAGCTCCACAATATATCTCAGCAACTTGAGTGAAACATTAATCCTGACTTTTCATATTAGCACCACATATGCAGCCATCTTTCTTGGCCAAATTTCAGTGGAAATGTCAGTGAAAGCTTGTGCCTGATCTGTATGCTGCGAGCATAGAGAGTCACAGGCTGTGGCCATGCAGAAAAAGCTAATTAGAACATTTAACATACAAGATTAATCATCGGCCTCGAGACAAACAAATATTTATCTTTTTAATTAAGTGTCCTGCTGAGGAGTATGACAGGAATAACAAGTCATCAACCCATACAAAACAGACACATGCCCAGGTCCCCAGGCAGCAGTTTTCCGCCACCTCTATAACCCATTGTGTTGCGCTTGACCTCTGACCTCCCCGTGAAGCCCAGGCAAATGAAGATAATTCCTCCTCCGATTATTAAACGTGCTCAACGTGCTCAACGTGCTTTGTTTTAATCCCTTCGGTAAAGCCTGTTGCCAGGAAACGTATGGATTATTTTCTTAACCTGTTGCCCACATTGTTGTTTGAGTAACTCCCATCTGCAGCGCTCATCGCCCACTGTTGTTTTTGTAGAAACGATTTACACAGAGGACTATGTAATCAGCTATATTTAATTGTTTGTTACGGGTCTCTCTATCGCTCGCTCATAGTGGGTGATACCACTTTGATGTTCGGTGACTCTATTTCTGCTTCTGTGTGACTAAAAGTTACCATTTCAGAACAATTGTGAGGTGCAACTTTCTTTGAAATGTGTCTCTCTGCACCCCCGTGCTGCGAAGGATTTTTTTTCCTTCTCTTTTAGGATCAAGAGTCAGAATTTGTGCTTATTTTAAGATTAGTGTGACGTTGAGCGGTTAGTCATGCAGCGTGGAGAATTTAGATCTGGAGTTAGGAAATGAATGTAAGTTAGGGGAGCGTAACACACGAGTGTAACAAATCATGCATGTGTGTTTTGAGTTCCTGTCGATTGGCGCCCGAGGCGACCGTTCTCCTTATAGCGGGGATGGATGAGCTGCACTCCCTGGGCTCTCTTCCCCTCCGGCTTCACATGAAAGCTGGCTGATTTTCATCAAAGCCTCCCCTCACCTTTTTGTTGTGAGGTTGCTGCCGCAGAGACGCCGCCGCTCTCATGCAGCAGGTGCAGGATTCATACCTGTTTTTCTGTTTTCATTTCTTTTCTCTACGAGCTTAAATTTCATTCAGTTAAATCCATCCTTGCAAACTGTTCTTCTAGATTTAATATTGACCCAAACCTGTTTTATTTTTCCAAAACCCCTTCGGCACCTTCTGTGTCGTGTTCCTCACGAAAACGTGGCGGAAGATGGACGCTCGAGGAAACGCAGACAGACGCGTGAAAAGGAAGATCCTGCTTCGTCAATAATGCGTTTCCTCTGGGTGTGTTTGTGCCCCGGAGGGGAGGAGGGGAGCGCCACCGCGGCTGTATGGATCTGGAAATCCAAACACTCTGTATGAGCACAGGTGGTGTAGCAAAGATTACCAGGCTCTCACTCTCAGCTCAGGTGTTGGAGGCTGAAAACCACTGAGCTTCACTGCAATATTAATTCAGCAGAGACGACTCGCGGGTCATTATTGTCTCAGTATTACCTGCATTTTGAATAATGCATCTCTGCGACTCTCACTGTTGAGAGGTGCAGAAATGTTCTGTTTGCAGCTCAGAGCTGCTCGTGTACTGACAGTGTTTGCGATTACTGTAAACTACATTTTTGTTATCTTGAAAAAAACCCAATGTGTTATTCAAATTAATAATAATTAAACGATGTGAGGAAATTAATTTGGTTTTCATAATCAAACCACTCCTTGTCCAGTAAAATTCATGATGTTATCATTCAGTTTATTCTTCAAGTGATCAAATAGGGCCAAATATGGCCCCAGCAGTATATTTAAATGTGAGTCGTGTAGCACGATTTACTGCTGCAGAAGCCTTGATTTTCAGTATTTCTGCACAAAAAATTTAATGTGATGCACCTATAAACAAGATGTATGTTTAGGCTTTGTTTTAAACAGGTAGTAACTAATACCCTGCATGACAACTTCATTATAATTTGTTGGGTCTCTGCATTCATGTGGATGTTCCTACAACATGCACCACCCACCTAAACATTTTTACAGATCAAGCCCACCTCCCCAATGACAACAGCCTTCTCTGGCGAGACATACACTCTGAAACACTCCAAAAGCAACTCAGGAACACATCAACGAATATAACAAAGACCTTCTGTTACACCCCGGCCTAGGCAACCGGGGTGCAACGTAGAAAAATAAAAATAAGGAAAATAAAAATAAGGAAAATAAAAATAAGGTAAAAACACACGAGAAAAAACTAATACGGGTTTCCGCCAAAATCATCCCAAAACGAAAGTATCAACAACTAATTTCTTTAAAGCAAAACACAATATTTATTTACATCACACACAAGGCGCCAAACTATTTACAACGGGGGGGGGAAGAAGATCGCGACCATGACATACAGAAACACAGGGCTTAAATACATGGAGGGAGCAATCAGGGAATGGACAACAGGAGGGAAACACAGCTGGGGCAAATCAGAACTGACGAGACAGGGAAACGTAAACTGAACACACTAAGATAACATAGACTTTCAAAATAAAGTAGGAAACACATAACAGTCACGCAAAAACAATACAATACCAACGCCAAATCGTAACATACCCCAGAGGAGCACCTAGACACTCAAATCCACACACAATTACGGTCACAGTCGTAACACCTTCGATCTCCACCAAATCAAGAACTGGTGCCAGATGCTACAAGACGCCCTGAGAGTGCTCTGTGTCCACACACGGAGCTGTTTTGGTGACATAACAGGACCTAATATTGGTTTGATTGGTATATGTCATAATCCAAATTGTTGTTGGAGGTGGTTCCTGAACACTTTTACTTTGCAGTAACACCACTCACTTTAGATCAATTCATTCTTTTAGAAATGTTTCTAAAGGCAAGGCTCACAGTCAGGTGCTTGATTTTATATACCTGTGGCAATGAGACTGAAACACCTGAAATTAAAGATTAAGGGCCAAATTTGCTAAATGGGTCAAAATAGCAAGTAAGCTGTCATAGTTTTGCTGAGTTTCCAACACACAGTTCCCATCAGTTAATTTTAATATCATGTGCCAAAAAATATAAATTTTGTCTGTGTTAAATTTCGACACAATTAACAGTAAATTGCGTGCCACAAACGTCAGAGAATCTCTTTGCATGCTTGATTTAATACCGCTCTTCCTATATTTTTTACCTTGAGAAAGGAACTTGTAAAAATCTCTGAGTTCCCTCATACACACAATTACTACGCCCTCTTTGTAAATAGCAACAGTAGGCTTCTTTCCTTACTCAAAAACCCAATTTGCCCTGGTGCCATGTGTTAGTAATTACTTTTGCACATGTAGTGAAATCAGGCACTGCATCCAGTTCTGTGTACCCACCAGAGACATTTTACACATTGCTCAATCTTTTTCTACCTCCTCTCAGCCTGTACATCCTCACCTTGACTTTATTCTGAAATCTTAGTTTAATTTGTATCATTCCTGAGAGCGCAGCCCTTCTTAAGATCCTGATTAGGTTGCTCATCGACTTCCCTCGAGCTGCGTTATTAGCCTCACATCTGATGGTATCGGAAACATTTAAAAAAAAGTTTGGGGACTTCACAACATCATCAGTGAACCCTAAAGTCACGACTGTGAATCAAGTCTTCAGCCGACTGATTTTAATAACAGGCTTTAGTCCTGATAATAAAGTCAGACAGTCCTGACCTGATTACCCCGATGAAATTAAAAATTTAATTGCATAAATTTTTCAGCTGATGGACTCGAGCAGGCATTGCAGCACAAATCTATTACTAGCAGATTCTCGGCTTGATGCCATGAGGTAACAAATGACTCCCATTTGGGGCGTCGGCCGATGAAGCTGCAGCACAGGTCTTCAGTCTCCATCAGAAGCAGCGATCGGGGGGTCTTTGTTCGTGACACCATAAAGCTATTCTGCGTGCTTTGTTTCTTACAGCAGCACAGCGAGGCTGCCAGTGTAGTGTCAGCCCACTCTGTGATCAGCTTTTCAATCAACGTGACACACAGAAACTGCACTTATGCCTGCTGCTGCATTTTCAAAGACTCCCAAAATACCTGTAAACCTACTTGGATATCAGGCATAAACACTGATCCTGCTTAAAGCAACCAGAGGGCACAAACATCTAAAGATAAGTGACATGGCAAAAAAGAATATTTTTTATTTATTTTAACATTATTTTAAATGTTTTTTGTTTTTTCGTTGCATCCCAGAAAGACACCCATGGCCTTTAAGTGAACTGCAGTCAGTGTTGTTTGCATTTGCTTGTGAGCATCAGATAAAACAGTCAGGCTTGCACTGTTGTATGCAGTTTATGCCATTCATGTAGCTGAGCATATATACTTGTGTATAAGCTATAAATGCAAACTTTGTAGTGAAGTTTTAATTTGGCGGCTAACCGTACAAAGCAGTAATTAGTTATACACTTTCTCTTTGTATCATATTTGACTAAAAGCGCCAATGTTTGATATAACTGTCAATTTGACAGAATTTGACAAACTAGTTAACCACAATTTACACTCAAATGTGAGTTTTGCAATAATGTGGGCAGGCAAGCAAACTGAAATTAGCAATTTTGATCTCCCAAAACCAAACAAATGTCTCTCCATGAATCAAACACCCTGCTTGTGATCAGCCTAGTTTTTCCTCAACAACAGACATATTTGGTTTAGGTCAAAATGACTTCACTAGATTAAACCTGGCTGCCTTATGACCTGTTATCACCTGGCACATGTTACCAGGGTCACAAAAGAAATGTTAAAGCTTCCCAGCATGGGCATGATTTGCTGATTGAGGGTTGGCTCTTCCTGTTCTAAGCGCAGCCTCATCACCACACTTGAAAGCGGTACTCCGTACTTTAGCTTTTCACTTACCTCCTGCATCATCCATGTTTTTTCATTGGCCCAAGTGGAAATGTTCTTCATGACACAAATGTCCTCTGTGCTGCATGAAGTATAGCAGCAGGCTGATGAACCATGTGTGGAGTTGCTTTGTTTATTCAGCGCACGCTCTGTTAAAGCCACAGTGAGTGGATATAAAGTGGTAGCAAGTAAGCACCAATGTTCGTCCACATGCTTGCATTTATACTGAAAAGGTCAGGCCTTTCTTTTTTCCTTAATGAGTTCCCACATTTTCCCCCCCAAAGGATTTCTTCAGCAGCTAACACTGAGCACTGCTTATATCAGAGCCAGTATTTGTTGCAATCAACATCAAATCACAGTAAGTTTTGTGCAGTTCCACCAAGTTAGTATAACGTCAATGAATTTTCCTCGCTCCAGGCTACAAAGGAGTAAAACCACAGAAAATTAAAGAATGAGATGTGATTCCTGTTTTTTTCCTTTACTCCATTAACTCGGTGAAGTGAGAATGTCATCGCTTGAGAAGAAAAGGTGGAGGGACACCTTTAACCTGAAGGTGTAATTTTCTAACTGACATTTTACAAAATCTTTCAGAGTGACTGCAGGTTGACCTCACGGGATGTACCAGCGCACGGACAATAAAAAACGAATTGTTCTTCAGAACAGTCAGACTTAACGCGAGACTGAAAGGCTTGCGATTTAACACGAGGATAACTGCCCAGTGGAAGACCCGACAAAGTGATGAGGTAAATGTGTGAAAATGCTAAAAGAGAGGTAAAAGGTTCAGACCCTTTGTACTTTTTCACCTTTACCGGTAAAGTGCCTGTAAATGACGATAATAGCCCACAAAGGGCACAGAGTACACAGTGTTTGACACTTCTCCCACATGCTCGGGAGTAAAAGTCATGATTTCTCACCCGCGACCAATTTTGACCTCCTGCTTTTGTAGTCTGTGAGCTTCTAAACTACCGGAGTGCTCTTTCAACATCGGGAATTTTTTTCATTCGGGAAAAACGAAAACAGGTCATTTTCTTATTTACGTGAACATTTCACAGAACATTACCTTATTTTCCTCTGGTGCATTAGATGATTCAGTTTTGTGCTATTATTGTATTTTACAGTGCAAAGTTGGGACGTTCTTTACCTCAGTGCTTGAACAGTCTCTTCCATCTCCCACCAGTGTTTAGCTGCCTCCATTCTGCCACTATATCAGGTGGCTTTTAACGAGTAATTCCTGCAGAGAAAAAAAAAACCCCTCAAAAGCTTCATGACTTGGACAACATGGGTGACCAGATCAGCATAAATGTCCACAAAACATTTCTCCCACCTGGTAGAATAGTTTTGTCAGTATATATTCACTGTGTTCTACTTCTTGCAAACTTTCGGACTCATTAAATTAAGCTTATTTTCGTGGGCAGCACATTGACTAGCACTGCGGGTCCTGGGATTGATCTAAATCTAAATTGGCTGTCGCTCTTTGATGGACTCGTGACCTCTCCAGGGTGTACCTCGCCTCACAACCCAAGACAGCTGGGATAGGTTCAAGCCCCCCGTGACACTTAATGGATAATCTTTAAGAAAATTAAAGGACGGATAAATTAAGTTTTTGTGTGAGCTTTCCTGTGTTTCTTTGTTGTATTTGATTAAACCCAGAAAAGCTTGATGCCTTAATCTTTTTTCTGCATTTTACTGCTTTTCCTCACATAATTCTCACCACATTTATGGGGGTTTTTTGTTGTTGTTTTTTTACATACTTCAAACTGGTCTTCAGCCTGAAGAAGGTTTTTCCTTTTGTTGCCATCTTATCAGCCTTGTTGTAGCAGTAAGGGAGATCATGTTTGCTGTTCACATGAATTGTGAAAAACACTGGGGAGAATCCTTTCCACTGACGGAAAGTAAAACAAACTTGTGGAACATTTTCCAAATTAAAAAGTATCAGTGGAGAGCTTTGTCCGCAGGAAGCTGGGCGAGGCTGATATTGTGGGCCTTTTGTCTTCTCAGCAGTCCTTTGGGTTGCAAAATATTGGCTGTGTGCAGCTGGCAACCTTTTATGCAATTTTAAGTACTAAAATTCTTAAATTTAAGCTTGGTTTGTTTTCCCTGGACAGCCAGATTGAGCTCAGTTGCATGCACGATAATGCGTTGGTCATGTATTCTGCGAGGTCATCTCATTCTCTTTCCTAACTTGGTTAGCAGGTCCTTCGTTTCATATTTAACCTGCAGTCTCACACTGTCCATTTTAGATATTCAAGGTCTGCTGCTGAGCTCTGTCGAACTGCTTTGCAGGTGGAAGATTTACACTCAAATGTGAAGCTCATGGCTCCCGACCAAGAAAGCTCATGCGACGAGCTGGGCGTGACAATGCCACCATCTCTCTTGCCACTTTCAGAATTGTTTAGCTCTTCCAAGCTGTCTGGTCATGCTCAATTAACGAGTGGTTAGTCCCATATAATCGACTAATAGTAATAGTAATCATAACAATACTCCTCATTCATGTACATCTTTCAATTCTGATTAAATCATAAAAAATTGTAAAAATCACTTGGTCCTTGCCAGGTTCTAAAAGTATTTAAATGCAACCTCAGATGAACAATATGTGAGCATATTACACGTGTCAGCTAAGCACAGCTCATGATCCGGGGGTTTGTAGAACTAGCTTTAGCAGCAATAGCTTGAAGTAATGGTTTTCTGACATCTTCAGTCTCGCTCATCATTGTAAAGGAATTTTGGTAATTTTTCTTTCCATCGTTGCTTCACTTCAGGGAAGTTTGCAGGCATTTGTTTATACACAGATCTCTTAAGGTCATTTTAATCAGGTTGAGGTCTGGACATTGATCGGGCTGTTATAACACCTTTTTTATTGTTGTATATTTCATGCTATACTTGGGATCAGTTTCCTGTTGCATGAACCAGACTCAGATTTACTAAAGCTTCAGCTGTAACTCAGATGGCCTGATATTTAACTATAGAATACTTTGGTATACAGAGGAGTTAATGGTTACTTTAATGACTGGATATGTGCAGAAGAGGGATGGTGAACATACTGGACAAAGTATGTTTAATATGGAGCTGCCAGGAAGGAGGAAAGATCACAGAGAAGATTCAAGGACATGCAGAGGGTTGGTGCGATAGAGGAAGATCTTAGGCAGAGGGTGAGACAGAAGCAGATGAGCCACCCCTAAAGCACCAGCCACACTGGTGCTTTAGGGGTTTTAGAAGCAGATAGGAACTCTGAGTCCAATCTCCACCAGTCTGCACGTTAAGGTGTCCCTGAGCAAAATAATAAACCCAGATTGCCCTAATGCATCCATCAGTGTGTGTCTGTGTGTGTCCGTGATAGATAAAACACTGTGAATAAAGCACTGTATGAGTGTATATCTGTGTGTAAGTGCTTTGAGTGCTTTGAGGAAAGTGCTATATAAATGTCAGTCCATTTATCTTGGCACAACACAGGAGATGGTCTCAAATACATTAACAAGGCAAAAAAAAAAGGAATCCGTGTTTGAGGTTTACCTGCTAAACAAAAAACATTCCAGGTGATGACCTCATGCACCTGGTTAAGATAGTCGGAAAAGCTTCAGTACCATCATTAAAGCAAACAACTCCGATCTCTTCAGTATTGGTTTGCACTGTAGAAAATAGTAGGAAAAAAAAGCCTGAGCTTAAAGGGACAACATGCACATATGCTGACCTCTTTATTTTTTAACCTTTGACCATGTTACTATGTGCATCCGCCACTTTAATAATTCTAATAAATAAGTAGAAACACAGTAGATCCTGCTGATATGTGGTGAGGAGATTAGCATAGGTAGGGCTGTTGCACCACGCTGCAACAGCACTTTCATTTTTCCTGAAATGTAATAAACCTAATAGTCTGTGAAAGAGTAACATTATATCTGCCTATAAAGAAGAGTTGGTCTATAGGCTACACATTTGCTGCATTTCTATGATTTCTGATATTTCTTTGAGGGATTTACATCTACATTGCTGCCAGTTATGGATAATCTTGCAAAACCTGTATAAAGCCTATTTGTTGCTCCTGTTTCCCAGTGGATAAAACACCATTTTTACTTAAATGTTTGATGCTGCCCAGATTGAGCTGTATATTTACCATCTACGGAACTGCACTGTTTTCTTTCAGGTGTAATTTACAGCCGTAATAACCCCCAAATTCCACCTACAATTGTACTAAAAATATGGAAGCATCTCCTTATCATATTCAGAGAGGCAGCGGAGTGATTTGGAAACTACTAAATTGGATTTGGTGGAAGTGAGGAAGGAGGGGGCAGCTTTTGTCACAGCAAAAGTCATTTTTCATGTGATATAGCTGCAGGAGTGTGTGCTGCGGCTTCTGCTTTGTACGGAAATGATGGAGGGAAATGGCACAAGTCCCTGCTCATTGGGCATTTCCATAAACTTTACTTTTTCCTTGACAAAGTTTCATCCTAAGAATGCCAGAAGGTACAGGTCTCATCTTGCCGCGCCTCATTAAGTTCAGGCAACAGCGAGGCGCGGGGAGTGCTGGTGTGTGTCCTATGAAGGGCCGTAAAAGGAAATAGACTCCACAAAGTTTCCTTGAACAAGACGGCAATAGTAATGACAGATTTGACACGGGAGATAGGCTTTGTTGTCTTTGGAGAGGCTTTTTGGTATACAGTGCTTCCTATAAACTGGCAATCACCACCACCCAGAGACAAAATACTGATGAAATATCTATACATTATTGATATGGCTCCCCTGCGCGTCACGCTCATTTCACCACTTCGATCTCTGTAGCTCTCGATCTTTGTCTCCGAAGCTCCCTTTAGGCTCCCTTTTATGAAGCAGTGAGGCTGAATACGACCCATTCACTGACTGGCTGGTGTAGATCCGCCTGATTCATCACACTGATGCACAATAAAAAATATAAAAAAAACACAACAGAAGAGTCATCATTATATTATATGTCCAACTCTGAGGGGCTAATTAAGATCAATACTGCAGTGGAACTCCATCAGAGAAAGACTCATAGTTTACCTGCCTCATAAGGACTAATAAATAATCAATATTTCAATAAAGCTCCCATTTGTGATGAGATTGAGAGGCTTAATTATTCTGTTTCTCCAGTTCATGGGTGGTCTTAGCCCATAAAAGAACACTTAATCCTTAAGTGTTTCTAAAAAACATGTAACTACAGATTTATCACTGAAATTCCAACAATTTCCAAGTGGCTTAAACAAAAGCTAATCTGCTTTCCCCTCTTTGCATCCATCTATACTGTGATTTTTTTATCCCTCAAATTACACTAAGCGGATTTTACAATTCAATAACTATGTTTATGTGATAATGTCCTTCTGTCACCGTAAACTCAACACTTCTTATTGACTTTTACATTAAGGGTCTACCACATTTTACATTAAAACAGCTGGAATTAACAGCTGCACTTACAGTGTCATAAAATCAATCAAACATTGGGTATCAGACGTGCAGCCTGGAGGCTCAAGCTCCAACTGGGTCCACTGGATGGCTTTGCAGTGGGAGAACTGCAGGGATTTTTCCATAAAAATGAACTACTCTTTCTTTTGTGGGGATTCCAGCTTTACACAGGACAGAAAATTGGTGGAAAATTTAGGAGTATTTCTAAAAGTTTAAATCATAAAGATGTAAAATACTGTTGTGAAACAAAGCGATGTTTGAAGCCTTTGTGACCGTCCACCTTCCACATAGTAATGCACAATGTACTTACAGTAAACGCAACAAATGTGGATAATTCAAATATGGATCACTGTTAAATTATAAACAATTATTTGCTAAGAAATAATACTTTTTGTTCTTGGCACATTTTAGAGGGAAGCAGGAAGGGGTTCTTCTTCACTGAGTCCTGTGGTTTTAGATTGAATAAAATCTTGGCTATGGCACAAGTGAATATTTTAAGAATATACATGTACATCTTAAAAATAAAGTAAAGAATGAACGTGGAGGGCTGTTTTTTGTTTGTTTGTTTTTATTTTAGATATGCACTTCGTTTGTTTTGGGTTTTTTTTTATTTGTCTTGAACTTAAAAAAGACTACTTTCTGAAGGTCTTTCAGTTTTTCTTTACACTTCAGCTGCTTTTTCACCCATCTTCAGTCCAGTCCTTGTACCTGCCTATTTTCAGGGGAAGCCTATGAATCATTCAAACACTAAAAAAAAGAGCCATTAGTTGGTGTGCGCAGTCTCCTAAAAAAAAAAAAAAAATGCACAACTGATGGACAAAGTAAGATGCAGCAGACCCAAAAACTATTTAGAGCAGATAAACAATATCTGAAAGTTGTGTCCTTAACCAGGAATAAAAACAGCAAACCTGACAGATGCAGCTAGACCCTCATCATCAGAAATGGCCTCAGTGGAAGATCTGACAGTCAACAAGCCATTCTTGAAGAAGGGGAACAAAGAACAGGCTGGGGTATGGCAAATTACACAAACTCTGGACTGAAATTTAGTGGCAACAAGTATTATAGACTGATGAACCCAAATTTGAAAATTCTGCTTCAAATTGTTGTCGCTATGTACGATGGAGGTCGGGGGAGAGTGAAAGTGAGTGTACACAGCCAACTGTAAAACACAGGAGGCTGTGTTATGGTTTCAAGCTGCATTTCAGCCAGTGGGGTAGGAGGTCCTGTCAAAATAGAAATGACAGTGATGTCGAACACACTGACAGTGCAGTAAAAACATACCTGGATAGAAAGACACACAACAGGACACAATCAGTCATTGATGGGTCTCCCCAGAGCCTGGACCTCAACATTACTGAAGCATTGTGGGATCATCTCGGCAGAGATCAGAACAAGAGGCAGAAACATCCAAAGAAGAGCTTTGAATGTCCCCAAGCCTGAACTATTCCTGGGGAACTATTCCTGAAGACTGCTTAAAGAAAGCAGGTGGTCATACCTAATATTGACTTTGCAGCTCATTAGAAAAGTCTGGTTTTGCTGTATACACTGTATTTCCATCTACTTCCCATTTTATGAGTAAACAAATAAAGAAATGATGGGTACCCCCAAACTTTTGGCCAGTATTATACATTATTATGAAATGATGTAACTGGTTTGGCCCACATGGGATCAAACTGGGATGTACATTTTGTGCCCCATGGACTAAAATAAGTTTGAAACCCCTGAATTAGACAACAGAGGAAAGTGGAATTAATGGATTAATTGTAACAGACACAGTAAAATGAACACATGAAAATGAGAACATCAGCAGTTCCGACTTTGAGACATTAACCTGCGAAACTTTGGTATCAGCACTTAAGAATGTGTTCTGTTGGCAGCAGAAGACGGGCATTAAATGCAAATTTAATGTTTGAGCATTTTGAATTATTAACTACTTTAGAAACCAGTCGATATCCAGTAGGCAACTTATGGAAATGTGATGTGGAAACTTAAAGCCCTCCGGGATCCACTGAGAATGGACATTTAAGTAGGAAAACCTTTTTATGAGTTTTAATTAAAATGATTGAGGTTGTTTTTAAAAAAAATCAGACAAACTAGAGGTTTTCTAAGCATAGCCTGAAAAATGACAGAATTTCAACTGTGACGCCTTTCCATAAATCCACTAATCCTGTCTGTGAGACGTTGACTTTCTTTCAAATGTTACTGCTCTCAAAAACATTACTTGGTATGGCTACGATTGCTGCCACCCTGTATTGGTAGTTTTTGAATGTTTATGTAAAAGTGTTAAAACACTGAAGGTGATCCAGATATATGATTCTGTAACAGGTGAAATTCTGATGTTTATGCTGCATGTCTAAAGTTTGGGAAATCATCCCCGACTTTCCATCTCACTACACAAAGCACACACTTCTTGTATTGGTGCTGAAGGCACTTTTTGCATAATGGGCATTATTCTGAGGGGTAATGGGCTGTAATCCACAGACCTCGAGCTTCTTAGAGACTGCTTTCAATCTATAATCGTCCCTGGAATGACTTCAGGTTAATTTTTATTGAATGAAAGCCATTAACTGGAAATGTATTTTATATTAAAGTGTTGTAGAGCCTCAAATTGCCTTTTCCTCCCCTATACTATACCATCATTGTATTTAAAATAGTGCTAATATAATAAACTTCTGCCTTGTGTTTAAATGCTATGTCAAGTCATTGCAGCAGAGTTATTACCAACAAGTGCCTGCAGCCAGAGAAAATATATGTGCGACAAAATTTAGCGAGATGTGCAAAACTAATGAGTCACATCTAGCTTTAGGACTTTAATATGAGTGCGAGTCAGGGGGATTTGTCTGTTAAATATAAGGTGATATATGTATTATCAGATCATTTGTCATGAAAGCTGGCAGCGTGACCACAGAAAAGGCGTCACTTGTTCTGTGGTACATTTAGTTTGTTCTCTGCAAGTGTTCAAGGCGAAAGAAAATAGGGATTTTAATAGAGGGTTTTATGAGTGCAACAGCAACACTCGACTTTATAACAAAAACAGCAAAAAACAAAGTCAATGCAGGCTTTGCATCATTTTTTAGTTTTGTCTTGTAGCTTCTAATTGCATCTGTCTGGAAAACTGAAGATGTGAAGGGTGTTTTTTTGTTTGTTTGTTTTTCTGCCACAGACTTCAAAATGACCATATTACAAGTTTCTGTGTAGCTTTTAATCAATACCAAACATTTCTCTCACACAATGGATGGACTGTATACAAGTAGTGGGATTTAAAGACACATTTAACCCTCCATTCCTCAGTCTAGTGCTAAAGGACAATGTTACCGTAAAGGTTTTCACAAGCCTCAAACCTGTTATCCTGTATGTAAAACCTGACAGTGAGTCTGTCTTGTAGTGTCAAAGCCACTCAATCTAAATCCCAAACGGGAAAGCTGGGGACCAATCACGCTTGTTTTTTTATGTCCAGGGAGAAAGAAGTGGAGAGCTGTTTACTGCCCTGCTGCTAAAGTGGAGTGGGAATCCAGTAAAGTGCAGACACAGAAGCACAAATTGGAAACAAAGCACCATTATTTTCTCCTCTGCAACACACAGTCTAAGCTAAGTCCATACTTAAGCATGACAGTGCTGATGCTACCAATAGCATGCAATTATCAAGTGGCCACCTCCAAGGTAGAAAAATCAAGCTAAGATGGAATTATTAAAAACAGCTGCTCCTCTGATGGCCAATAAAAATGTAAAAATGTCCAATTTTAACAATTTTAAGTTCAAGGTCGATAGCGTGGTTAAAGAAAACATTTTGGTCTATATATGGGTCCCTATGGATTATGTTAATGGCTGCTTTGGTGCCTAAGCCCGTCTGCTGGGCTACACCTCAGTGTTTTTGCCTTTTGAAGCATTTTCTCATGCTGTTATAAAACTAATAAAACCCCCTGCTGTGTTGTACAACCCGACTAAAAAGACAATGCTGAAGTTTTGGTTGTTGGGATTTCTTTAAGCTTGTCACTTAGCACCAATTACCAGGTATGTGACTGGCTACACTGCACCTGTGCAGTTTATGGATGTATCATGGTAACCAGATCTTCCAGCATCAGCTGATGACTTTGCCAACTTGTCCAAATATAGTATCTTCTTTTTAAAAACCCAGGATTTTATGTTGAGGCTTTGAAATGTGAAAAACCAATGGATGATGTGCTGGTGGTCATTTTATATACTCTTAAATATAAAAGAGGCACATAGCCTTTGGTTTGCCATGAGGTGATCTTTTTTGTTGTGTCCACGTTGGTGTTTGGAATTTGGATGTAATGAGTGAGGGGCAGATTTGACTGGGTAATGTGCAAACTCATTGGCTAACAAGTTGTCGATCACAAGTTGTAAGAGGATATGAGCATAGGTCCATTAATGTTTGGACAGAGACAGCCGTTACTCTTCATCATGGAAATGATTCTGCGATCATCCAGCACGACTTCCGTGAACATCCAGTTCTTTTTGCATTGCTGAGTTCACCAGTGCTTTCTTTCTTTCTTTCTCAGCATGTGCGAAACTGCAGATTTTGCCACTCATACTATTGTAGCAATTTCTCATATGTTTTATGTTTTTGCAGCTTGAGGATGGCTTGTTTCATCTGCAAGGAAAGCTCATTTGACCACATGTTGTGTGTTCACAGCTAAATCTTCCAAATGCAAGCACCATACCTCAGATCAACTCCAGGCCTTTATCTGCTTACATTAAGATGACATAACGAGTGAATTGCCCACAACTGTCGATGAAACAGAGGGTTAAAAAGAGAGTGGCACATAGGGAGCTGAAACTCCTAAACCCTTTGATATTAGCTCTTTGATATGAAGACCACACTTGTTAACAGGGGAAATTTGCTGTTGTTTCTTATTTTCATGGTGCTTTACAGTAAGGAAAATATTAAAAATCACCTAATTTGAAGCCCTTGAATACCAAGAAAATATTTTCTTTTAACGGTTTCTTTTAAAGCCCTCTTTGGGAAGATTTCTGGTGTCAGTTACAGTCCAGTATAACTCAAAGCAAGATGCAATCTGGTAATCTGGCTGCACTTACCCTGAGTTAATTTAATAGAAAACTCTCCTAATGTAGCAGCCAAAGTGTTGCAGGTTCGTGCCGCTACTACAACTGTCACCGCAGGGATCCATTTGATTTCTGTAAGGTCCGCCTCCCTTCAGCTTTCAGTCTCACTAATGACATGACTTGATGTCATTTGAGAGGCATTTGAAACACAAGGATGAGACTCAGTGTGGGGAAACTCCAAGCTTCATTTAGCCAACAGTTTCCTCACAGCAGCTTTCAACATGCTGCTTATAAAGTGACACTTTTAAAAAGGACTGAGACAGACTGATTGGCATGTGGATGAAAACATACAACAGAGCCTTTATCTGCATTTCTCTGAACAGAGAAAGAAAAAATCATAAGCCAGTTTTCATGCTCTTGAATATTATAAACTATGATTGACACAAAAGAAAGACAAGCCCACACAACAGCAGTAATATTGCAAATTGCTTTTCAAAAAATTCTATGCATCAAAAAGACATTTCAGCACAATAAATCATCCAGTTTGGCCACGAGGCAGCGAAGAAAATAGACGTTGGAAACAGCACCCCAGCTGCTATTTGTAATTATGCATTTTTTGAAATCCAAGAGCAGAAAATTGAGTCAGGATTTTAGTGTGAGGGGGTGTTTGTAATTGATATAATGGAACTAGGGGAAAAGCTTTGAAATGGGAGCTTTAGGAAGGAGTGTGGAGAAAAGCCTTTGTGGCACAGCAGCAAAACCTCTTTGTCTCTATCTGAAGCAGAGGTGACACAAAGCACCGCTGATCTGAGTTATCGCATCATTCTGTAAGGATTTAAGAGGCTGAATTCCCCACAAGATCGGCCTCCGCCACATCAAAGAGTGCCCTCTAACTCAGAGTAAACAGGCTCGCTGTTTTTCAGCGCCTGTAGTGGTTTAATAGTGTACAGCATTAATGAATGTCTCTTTGTGCTGGAACAGCTCAGGACTAAATCCTTCAGACGAGCAAACATACACTCGATCTGTTTTGGTTATTTTTAAATTACACAGAAAAATACTGTGCTGTGGTTGAAGATAGCAGAGTAGCGTTGGTGATCCCATTGGATTGTGGAGAAACAATTTAAAAGTCCACTTCTTACCTCTCTGCTTTTTCCCCAACTTATTTACTTAAATGTGGAGGATATTTTGGTAAAGTCAATGGTACGCTAACTGGGGTGCAGGGCTCATGGTTGGGGTATTTAAAAACTAGACATGGGGCAAGAAGAAAGATATAGACAGAAAAAAGTACAATGAATGCGATTGAAAATTGAACTTAACTTAAATCCTTTTTTTGGGGTTATGATCATGGTAAATATAATATGGTATAGAGGCTTTAACTGCTGTCATGCCTTGGTTCAGATGTCTGTGGCACCACCACAAGGATTTATAGTGCTCAAAGTAATGGATCTGAATCCTACAGTGAGTCAGCCTTATTTCATTAGAGTCAAGGCTTAACTCCTCTTCTGCTTTACTTTAATGGGGAAAAAACGTTTCCTCTGATAGCAGTTCCCCTTTTTACGAAACACCAGATTTGAAGACCAGAAGGTTGAATGGGGACAGTTTTGGAGGTTATTAGAAATAAGTGGGACGCAAAAAACATAAACATAATATTATGTGACTTGAAACTGAATTTTATGGTTTAAAAATGTTCACTGGTGTTTCTTTTAAGGTATTCAAGGTCAAACGTGGTTCGTGGTTTTCAAAATGCAGAAAAACATGCTGGAAACGTGCCGATGGACCATGTTTCCAAAAAATATGTCTTAAATATGCACAATTTATAAAAGCTAAAATTTCACTACTAATTCTATACATGCAAACTTTAGACCATGAAATTCTGAGGCAAATTGAGCAGAAGGCCCATTGATGATTTTCACCCTGTTTCTAGTAGAGAAACTGTAATCTGTGTATCAAGCCACTCGAATTTGAAAGTAGAGAAAACATTTTAGTAGCAAAAATGTAAAGCATCCAGCATACGATTTAACAGCATTAAAAAGCCTCTCTTGATAGTTTCCTCCTTCATAAGAACTTCCCATTATTATTTTTTTATTACTCATCCACCAGGAAGTTTTTGTTAGGCATGTGGCCTCTTTCACTGACAGGAAGCTGTAGTCAATTGCTATCTGCTAATCGTCACCTTGGCTAACTGGAGTCACTGAAGTGGACTTAGTTAGCTTTTGCTTAGATTTTGGCGTTTGATATTGCATTGTACCCGTATAGTTTATAAATGTGGCGTGCTGACCAAGCTTGACAGGCTGTGAAGTAGGCGTCCCAAAAAGACAACTACATGAGAAGATTGTTTCCTCACCCTGTGTTTGCAGGATGATATGGCTACCATCTCTCTACCCAGACAATCCGGAACAGACTCCACAAATCACTCATAGGGCAACCAGGAAACCCTCCATGACTACCCTTCACCTTCAGGCCCATTTATGCTTGGGTCAGCAACACAACCGTAAATAAACCTGAATATGTGGAGGAAACTTTCCAGATTCTTCCTACAACAGTTAGAAAAATAACCCTTGTCATCACTGAAGAAAATTCCCATATGTCCCCAATCTAGGATCCAAGATGACCCCCACAGAGTGGGCTTTATCAGAGACTACCTCCAGAACTTGGAAGTGGAGAGGATGAAATGACCTGCCTGCGATTTTGGAATGAATAGGACACCATCCCACAGCAGTGTGTGACCGAGCTGGGGACAAGCATGAGGAAGAGGTGCCAGGCTGTTGTGGCTGTGTACGGTTCTTCCACACCATTTATGCAATCTATGTGACTCCTGCTGTGCTGTCAAGTGAGCATCCTGGGCTTTCTATTGATGCCATATTGGTGTGGGCTGGGCTAATAATGCACATGGACAGAAAATGCAACTACTGTATTTTATGGCCACAAAGGATTTTTTTTTTGCAGATATTATGATTCTATTGCTTAAAATCAAATCGAAATGCACAGTAATTTGACCCCTTCCACAACTAAACTTTTATTCAGTGTCCTTTGTAGGACTTACTACCTTACATTCTTAACCAACGTATACACTCTGAGAAGCAGAGGGTAGGATGATACAGAAAGGATTTTACTCAAAACTGATGAAAGAGGTGGAAGAAGGCCAGGCATCAGAGCAGGAAGGTGAAAGCTCAGAGGAAGACATATCAGTTTTTTAGAGACTGAGCAGGGACAGCATGATGGCATCTACTGTCCATAACAGGAAGAACTGGGTTTTTAGGCATTATGATATGTAGAAGGGGAAATAAACACACACACCAGAGTTTGATTTCTTCTTTTATCCTGTCGATTTCAGTAATCATAAATATGGTAGCAGTGCATTAAACTGCACATTTCCTGGCTTTATCAATTCAGTTTCAACCCTACTGATATTGTCATTTATTTTTATATTATGTGCCATGAAAACAGGGCACTAAACAGGAAATAGACAACCAGGTTTTAGCAAAAAAAAATAAAATAAAATCAGCCACAAACAAACATTCACCACATGTGTTCACCACCAGATAACCTAGGATCCGAACTGACTGTTTCCTATGAGCCAGTTCAATAAGTTGAGACAGATTTTAAGCACAATGCAACAAGGCTCCCATGGAAAGATGATTCTCTTAGCATGCCGGTGTCCTGTGCGGCAATTGAGAACCCAAATCCCACAATTACAGAGTGCTACAATACTTTTTATCCATAGTGGATGATGGGTGTGGATGTTGTCATTTTGCCCCTTCTCAGTGCCCCTGAAAATCTGGTACAACCTCTGTCTGAACTTTCAGCTTCTTGATGTCCTCACTGCTCCAAGCATGGCTCCAATTCCACAGTAAAATCCTTTCTGCCACACTTGGTCATCATATTATTCTGTGATCAATTAAGACCCTATGTCCCCTTGAAGGGTCTGAAGATTTAAAAAACAAACAAACAAACAAACAAACAAACAAACAAACAAAAAAAAAAATCAATTTTGAAAAATAATGCTTAAATTATCAAAACAACCAAAACTAACTATTAAGACATGTTTTTTCTTCTGGTTGTGTTTTCAGCCTAATACAAAAAGAGTTGATTGAAAGTTTTTATAAAGGGAAACCATTTGAATCATCACTGGTGAGGCTGGCAAGGAGCAGTCATTGTGGGAGTGATATGGTCAGCGGACATTAAATCACCCTGTATGGCAGTTTGTCATTCTCTGTGCCTCACAAACAAACTCTCTGTCCCGGCTCCCCATGAACGACTTTGGTTCAATTATCACTGCATTGATGGAAGACATGAGGTCCTGTGGCTCATTTATCAGTTCATGAGGTTTCCTTTCTTCTGTCCATTAAGTGTGATTGTTCTTTTTGTGAGCTTTTCAGGGTTATAGCCTCTTTTCTCCACCCTTGAACACAAAAAAACACAAACTGCCCAACAAGGAACATTAATGTTACTGGGATTTAGTTTTTACAAATTTTATTTAGTAAAGATGTTATGGTCTAACATATATAATAATATTCTTAGACCGCAATAAATCTGATATCTTAACAGTTGTATTTAGAAGGAGACACTGCTTTATTAAAAAGATTTAAATGAGGGAAAAAAGGGTTCAGAGCCTTTTTCAGTTTGTGCGAGAACAAAGTAAATTTCACATTTCAGATCAAATCAGAACTGAAAAGCAAAACATTACATCAACCCGTGAACAATTTGGATCGGCTAGTCTCACAATTTGCTTCTGTAACATCCATATTTCGCTCCTCACCCTATCATTGATGGATAAATTCCGTCCATTTCTCTTCACACTTTTCCTCGTAAAGTTTTATCTTTTAAGTCAGTTACTCTAAAACATATGTTTCATATATTCATATTTTCACCCTTTCATCTTGTGTTGGTGGATCTGGTTTTGCACTCTTTGCGATAGCTTCTTACAAGCAGTTAACACAAATATCTTCTCTTGAAACGATATTTCCTTCAATGTAACGTAAATACTATTTAAATAATACAATTGCCTACATTTTGAAAATTACACGACTAGCTCCAGTTCCCTTTTCTGTTGAACCTGGTGTATTTCCTTTGCTTTCCATTAGTCGTTGGTATAATTTAGATATTATTCTATATTTCTTTGGTTCTAATTAGTATGCCGTTTTTTCTCAATTTGATCTGTTCTCAACTTCTTGCAGCATCTCCGTTTTCTTTTGTTTCCAGCTGGTCACTGTATGTTTTAGCTGACTTAACCTCAGCATAGTGCATTCGTTTTCACCTGCAGAATAATACACGTGACTAAGGGACAAAGTTGCGAGTGCAGCAGCACTGAATAACTAACTCGTATATACTTTTGCAGATTTAGTTGGTTAACGGAAATTAAGTGGAGGAGTGAAGGGTGAAGGGTGAAGGGAGTGGTGAGGTTTGGTAGAGATTAGAAAAAGATTTAATGATGAGGAGATGAAGCTGCAGAACAGATTTAATGATGAGGAGATGAAGCTGCAGAACAGATTTAATGATGAGGAGATGAAGCTGCAGAACAGATGAAAATGAGAGGTCAGGGTGGCTCGAGGTGGGTGCAAAATTTTGTTGATGAAGCATGTCGAAAATACATCTTTTCCTCCCCCCGATGTTCTGAAATGGGAAGAAAGGAAAAGGGGAAAATAATTAAGAAGGAAAGTGAAAGCAAAGAAAAGCGTGATTAAAAAGGGATTAGCTATTCCTATACAACGTTTTGCAGAGGTGTGGACTCGAGTCACATGACTTGGACTCGAGTCAGACTCGAGTCATTAATTTTATGACTTTAGACTTGACTTGAAAAAATGTTCTAAGACTTGTGACTTGACTTGGACTTTTACACCAATGACTTGGGACTTGAATTGGACTTGAACCGGTTTACTTGAAAAGACTTGATATTTTACCCCAAATATAAAATTTAACACGCATATTATATGGAGATTGAAAATGTGACGTCATTCACGGGTAGAACCGCAAAGGATTCTGGGAACTCGTGGCAAGCGGTACTAGCGCACGCAGGCTTTCAATTAAAATCAGTCACACAGCGATAAAAAGAAACACAAAAATGTCAAGAAGCTGTTGTATTATTAACTGCAATAGCCGGTCGCATGACAGCCACGGAAAGCCGACGGGTAAAGAGATCGGTTGTTATCGGATTACGTTGTGGAAGAGAAATTGTTCGAGCCATGTTTCCGAAGTAACAAAGACGCGATGGATGGCCTGGATTGCAGCCATTCAAAGATCAAATATAACGTCCTAGAACACTCCAGCTCACAGGTTAGTCTGCTCCAAGCATTTACACAAAGGTCAGTCTGCTGTTGTAGTTAATGCGTCATTTTTCTTAACATAACTGGTGATATAGGTTACAAGCAAGTCTGGCGCTGAACAGAAATTGTCGCGCTATGCTCCTTTATTTATTGTGCATAAATAGTAAATTGTCCTGACACAATATTGCGTTTCGCCTCTGTTATTATGGTACACTGACAAAAACACATACTTTTATTCACAGGATAAAACAGGTTTTTTGTATCACTAATTGCCCAGTACGATTACAGCATACAATATTATTGTCACTGCTACATTTCTGTGATGGGTACCAGAAATTATTTCTACTACTAATTAATTACCGTTGAGCTCAAAGGTCCTATTAATAAACGGTTAACGAATGTGTATTTATGACGACAATTTGTGAGACTGGTAAACTTATGATACGTACGATGGTCTTTCGTTCTACACGGTGCATTTCAAGGTCCTGCACCCATCCGTCGGTAAACTGTACCTGGGCTTGTTGCAGTGACCGGAAGTTACTAAACTTCATGAGTGTATGCACTCACTCCAAGAACCGTATAATTATAAATATGCATATAAATATGCTAGGATGAGATAGCTGACTTCATCTAACTAGCAAATGTTGTCCAGGCTACGTTGGTGATACAGTTTTTTTTAATGTGTATGATATTTTTGTCATGCGATTTTAAAGCTGGTCCTACAACCGCATCCAAGAATAACATGCAGCGTATCTCAGAACTGTCGGTGAAAATTATTCTTGGAGCTAAGTTTAATTGAGCTGCATTTTAAAGAGGTGCAATTTCACAATTTGTGTGTATTTTCTAAGTTCACTATTTTGTATGTGTTGAGAAAAACACAGATTTTAAAATTACATGGTCTAATATTTACATTTAGCATATAACTGCAACATTATTTTTTCGTTTGTTTTTTTTAAAGACTCGAAAGGACTTGAAATTCAAAGTTTCAGACTTGTGACTTGACTCGGACTTTTACACCAGTGACTTGAGACTCGACTCTGACTTGCCTGACATTACTTGAGACTTGACTTGAGACTTGAGGATAAAGACTTGAGACTTACTTGAGACTTGCAAAACAATGACTTGGTCCCACCTCTGACGTTTTGTGGCAGGGAATTCAGTGCGATGTGTGATATGCGATTTAGAGCCTAAGCTACAGTATGGTGATGTATTTTCTTGTGTAAATGTAAGTGGTTTTAACAGCTAATACCCAGATTCCAACACAAAATCCAGAATTAAAGTACAGACAGTGCCAGTGCTTTATCTCAGTTAGACAGTGCTTTAGATAACAAACACCTCAGAGCTGCAGTCTCATCTGATTTAAATCCCCAAATCTGAAACTGAAGCACAAGACCACCTGTTAGGATACAGTCTCAACATTCCTGGCTTTGATTGGACTTCATTTGATCCCAGTAAAAAACTTTTCTTAAATCTTAAATTCCCTTAAAATTTTAAACCCTAATCTGGCTCTTTATTATCTAAGTCAGTGATAAAGTAAATCTGACCAATCTGACTTGGTTTTTTTTTTTATTATTAACCTTTATTTTACCAGGAAAAGTCCCATTGAGTTTAAAAACCTCTTTTTCAAGGGAGTCCTGGCCAAGAAAAAGAGGTTTTTAAACTCAATTACACGAATTTTCAACAGTATTTGCCTTCACTTCTTTCTTTGATGTCTGTATTATATAATGCAAGAACTACATAAGCCCATGACTCGTGTTTTACGTGTAGAGTCTAAGGCCTGCCAAAACATAAAGGCAGCAAAATAAATCTGTAGAAACATCCACGCACAATCCACAAGGTACAAAAAAGATTCTTAAACTTAAGCCAGTGTCGCCTATTCATCAGCAAGTACTTAATATTGCTCACTAGCTATGCTATACATGAACAAACACTGGTGAAACACTAATACCAAGGTACCAAATGATGTGTTTTGTCAACCCTTGCCCATTCATTTCTTTTCTTCTTTAAAAGCAGGGGAGGAGCCGAGGCATAGCCATAAACAGCACAGACTAAATTCTAGTCTTTCAGTCTTAGTCCCAGATGGAGTTCCTGGGCTGTCGTTGATTCTTCATACACTCATAGGTGTAGTTTTCCTGCCAGGGCTGACCTCCCCACATCTGCTTCTCATGGTGTAATCAAGTGCTGGTCGTTTCGAGGTTGATGGATGCCGCAGTTCTCTGCTGGACTGCCCTCGCCACTATATTGCCAATACCTAACAGTTCCCAGAAACCAGCTACCTCCAAGCCACGCACACTCCTGATGACTGCGAACACCATCATGCACCTTTATGGTGCTAAAGATGCAGCTAAATGCTAACATGCCACCTACACACATTAGAGTGCATTTAATTTCACTGAATATTTGTGTTTGTTTTTTTTACATAGTTTTTAAAAAATATTTATAGTGATTGAATAAAGATACTAATTTAAACAGGGAGCTTCATATTTTGCATGTCTGATCCTTGTATTTTCTAATATTGATGTATTTCTGGTAGGTTTTTAATGGCAGCTGGCACCAGTGAAAGTCAGCTTTCTATATCTATATATCTATAAATGTCGATCAGTCGTGTATTTTGTATCTTATAATCTGGATAACTTTCATCTCAGATAATCATAATCCTCAAACAAATTGTCTGTCTATAGGATTAACAGTGTGCCACAATCAAATTAGGTAAATCATTTAATTGAATTAATTCAGTGGAATCTGTAGTTTTAACATGATTTGATTTTTTTTATAAACACTCAAGGTTCTGCACAGGAATTTACAACAGAGAAAGCCACATGGTGAGTTTCAGTTCACAAGGCTGGGACAAGTGTTTGAATTTATTTAGGAAATAGGAGGCAGAGAGGGTGACAGACTGGAGTCTTTCACAGAAGATGAGGAGACGTTAAAGGGCGGACAGGCTGGTGACTTTAGTGAGACAAGTGACAACTTCCTCCTTTTTCAAAAATGGACCAGCTCAGGATTGCAGGTGAGTAATTTCCACAGAGGGAGAGCTTCACCTGACAAGGAAAAAGCGAGCTCAAATTGGTCCTTGAGAACTGGTAAAATAGTAACAGGCGTGTCGGATAAGGAGTGGGAAGCTATGGGGTCCATCGCCACCTGAGAGCAGAGGAAAGACAGGAGACGAGAGAGAGAGAAAAGAGGGAGAAAAACTCCAACCCACCCTAGACCACAAGCCAAATTGGATGAGAGGAAAAGAATGGATTGTGGAATTTTTCCATTAAACACTTTTGCACATGGTTTCAGAGAGATCTATCCACCTTCCCACACTTGTTTTCAGAATTCAAATCATTAAGGACAAAAATACAAAAGACAAAACAGATGAAAATGACTGATGATATCATTATTTTCATTTTTAATATCAACAACAGTCGTAATAATTGTGTCCTGGGCAACATGGGTGGGAGTCAAATTACCCCCTAAATTATTTTCCAAGTGTGTCACTGTGTACTTCTGCATGGCAGTCATGCCTGAATATGATAAGAGCGAGTGACCCCAAAATGTTATATTTATCTTACAAGGCCAGAAAAAAATAATTAATAATTAATTAATAATTAATTAAAAAACAAATTCAGTACCATACCAGTTTGAGTGATGTCGTTCTCAGCATGGCCACATTAAAAAAAACTGCGTGGCTGTGTAACTGTTTGATAGCGTAAATGTGTTTTTTAAATCACTTAATTGTGTGAATGTTCAACTCTGAAAACTATACTTTTTATTTACTCTGCGAACACAAGGGCTCTCCGAGTGTTCCAGATACTAGAAAAGGTCAAACTAGAAGCAACAGCACTATTATAAAATAGAAACAAGCTTTTACAACCTCGCTCTCAGATGACACTTGTCTTAAAGGAGCGTGCTTGAAATCTTAAAATCTGCTCCTTAATAATGCCCTGGCACTTTCCTTTCTGTCCTGACAAATGAGCACCTTCAGCTCTTCACTCCTTGTCAGTTCAGTCAGAGCTCTGTAAAATGGTGTCAAACCTCCACCTCCTCCTCCTCCTCCTCTTCCTCCTCCTCTGTTGTGATGAAGAAATGTGATGAAGTCAGTCAGTGTGTGTGTGTGTGCCTGCAAACTCTGTAAAAGATGTAAATAGCACATGGGAAGATGACAGTCCTTTCTCCCCTCCTCCGGGTTGTCCATCAGCTTTCTTCCCACACCAGCCTCCACTAGCAGCCTGCCTGCATCATTCAACCTAAACTCCAGCTTAGACAACACCTCCCACCCTCTGGGTCTGCATCATAGTTTCTGCTGCACAAGCTGCAAACACACATATTCACATTTCAGTGCCCGGGGTTCATCTCTATTACAGGAGATTGGATCTTTATGCATATGTTTGTTCTGTGTACATATGTAGAAATTAAAGGTTTGGAACAATGAAGTAACTTTTTTCTTTATTCTGTGATGCTCTGTACTTTCATGAGCCTGACAAAGTGCTGTTCTGCATAATTTTCTATTTGTTAAAATGAGGACCAGAGACAAATCTATAACTCCGTTCAGTCTGTAAAACAAACACGCTTGCCAGCATGTGTGTTCATGTAGAAAAAACATGGTTAAACTTAGCTCCGTGTATTATAAGCTGTCGATGGAGCTCCCTGAAATGAAAACACTTTGTTTCTCATGTAATTTGGATGAGATAGAAGATTAAGACAATTTCGCATTTTATTGCTCATCTGTTCTCCTCGTTGGATGTTTATAACAAGCATCTGTTATGTGTTTGGAGGAGCAAAGTCCTTATTATACTCCCCACTATGCCATATATATATATATTTGAATTGTATTACTTACATGTAATGCATACAGCGTGTTGCAAAACTGTTGAGCCACCCCTCATTACAAGCCAGTATTTGGTACCACCTTTATTTATCAGCACAGCCTGAGTTTTCATCATCATGCCATTTCTTTAAGCCTTCTTCATCCTTTTGTTCGTTTCTCCGTCACACTGCTTCTACACTGCTGATGTTCGGGCTCTGGGGAGGTCAATCCATGACAGATAGTGTTCCACTGTGTGTTTTTCTTTCCAGGCATGCTTTTACTGCATTGGCAGTGTGTTTGAGATAATTACTATGCTGAAAAATGAAGCCGCTCCAATCAGACACTTCTCACATGGCATTGCATGGTGGATCAAAATCTGGTGGTACTTCACCAGATGGATCTGGCAGGTCCTGTGTCAGGTCTTTCCTCTTTCCTCTTTGTTTTTTCCCTATTTCTTAAGTACATAACTCTCTGATTGTGTTCATATACTGTACATAGTTTGTTTGGTTTTGGGGTTTTTTTAGGGTTTTTTTTTTTTAGGGCTGCCACTTCTTGTGTCCTCCATTTGTCCAGTTTCCTCATTTAAAAAAGAAAAGAGGCCCTGCACACCATGCTATATTTTCACATAATATTTTCACTTAATGGCTCTTTGGAATTTCCTGGTTTGTGCCTGACAGGTTTATGACTGTCCAAGTGTGGTATCTTTGGCATTTTTCACAGCTTCAGGTAAAGAAATGGGAACCAGGTATGTGCTTCTGTGTCAGACTGCTAGTAACAAACAGGCTATGATACCATTTAAATTTGGTTCTTTGCTTAGTTCTCTATTCCTTAATTTAGGGTCTTTTTTATGCTTGAGTAAATCATAGGTAAGTGTTTAGTGGCCTAAAAATCGCTCTTTTAAGCACCTCCCTTCTGTTAAAAAAAGATTCTCTATCTATCGTTCATCCATCCTTCATGTGCTTCTGCTTCCAAAGTTTATTTCGCTCTCGTCCAAGATCAAAATCCCATTTGTTCTGTTCTTTTTTTCGATTCCCCTTTGCAGTGTTTTATTATTGTTATACTTTCTGCTGCAGCATCCTTGTTTTCCCCAAAGAGTAATTAAAGTTTTTCTCTATCTCATCCTCATCTTCATTTAAGCAGAGAAAAATCTGATTTTAATGCGTTTGTAGATGGCAAATGCAATCAGCGCAGATAAATCATACCAGGAGAGCGTGGATGCAACATGAATACTAATGCCAGCTCTGAAATGAGCCTCTGGGACTCTGACGTTTTAGACTTTTCACCTTAAAGCTGATAGATTTCATCAGCACACATGGATCTGGAGATTTCAGACACAAAAGCCCATAGAGTATTCTTGCTCTAAAATGTTTAACTTTTAAAATATTGACGTTTATGTCTTTATGGTAAATATGAAGCTTGCGCCAGCAACATGAAAGCTTCATATTTCATGTTACATCATGAACTACATAATTCTGCAGTAGTGATTTGTATGAGATTATAGGCCGAATGGAAAATGTACCTATCCAACTTAAAAGATGGACATCTGCTTGTCGAGTGATTATTTATTAACCCTGCAATTTGTTCTTGCTTTTGAGATCCAAATGAGATCCAAAGAGAAGAAACAAAAGCTTTCTCTCTCTGCCTTTCCAGCTTTTTATCAACCCTTTTGATGTGTAGCACATCTTTAAACTACATTTTTAAAAGCTCGTGGTTTCCTGAACAACAAATATTTTTAAGCCTCTCTCAGTATGAAGATTAATTAAATAAGGACCATAACTTTTCTTATGCCAAGTAATCTAAACCACAACATTAATGACTAACCTTGTGTTGTTGATGCCGCCTCAGCTATTGGCTGAGGCTCAAGTTTGGCTCAAGTTTGCTCCTTTTTCTGTGTTTTCTTCTTTCTATCGACAAAGATGCTGATTGGCGATCCTCAACGTGTATTTTTATATTGTGAACAGTTTAACCCTCATTCTGTTTGTTTGTTTGTTTACGCTGCTGAAGAACATTAAGGGAGCATGTGATCATCACAGTATAACACAAGCACAGTTAAATAGAGACATAATAGAGACACCATTCTGTCCAACTAGGAAGAATAAACTATTGTCAATCTGCTTTGGAGCAAATAAAAGTGACAACAGGTGCACTGGAGAGGCATCAACCAGACACCCCCCAAAAAGAGGAAAAGTTTTGCAGGTGGTGGCTTAAGATCATTGATCTCCCCTTAATCCTCTTGATTGAGTTTCTCTAGTTTTGCTTTTTCTTAGAATCCTCAGTGGTGTCTTAGCTGGCATTTAGTACACAGTTGCTGCAGTTCTTTACATTTTTTGTATTGCTTTTTTCTTCTCCCTCCTAAACCTCATGAATCCTGAATTGAACTGAAGTGAATAGAAGACATTGCTACCTAGTTATTGACTTTGGGCCATATCCATCCATCCATTCCATCTGTCCGTCTGTTCATCCACTGCTTATCTAGGGAGACATGCCCAGCTACTTCCTAGGAAGGTAGCTGGGGAACCACCATGGTGTCCTCAAGCCAACCCAAAGATATAATATCTCCAGTATCACCCAGGTCTGCCCGAGGGCCTCCTTCGAGTGCGACTGAGCTCCTTAGCCTAACTCTAAAGCTGAGCCCATCCACCCTTCGGAGGAAGCTTATTTCCATTTCTTGTATCCACAGTCTCATTCCCTACCCAGAGCTCGTGGTTTCATATTTTCAGTTTTTAAAACACCAAGAAGGTGACAGCCGAAATACTCAGCTCAAGGCTTCAAAACGGGACTTCACAAACCAATCAGTAACAGCATGGTAGCTAAGTGCATCTTTTATATACAGTAGGGTCATTTGACAAGCTATTTAGTCACATAGTTTAGAGGAACTGTTAAACACATCCAGTCTTACCTATACAGACAAACGTGAGAGTGCTTCCATTGCTGGGCTGATAGTGGTGTGTTAAATCTGCACCACAGCACTGTGTCCTGCAGGGTAGCGCATGCTGTAGCCTGAGGTGTACATTTCAGAATCATATCTACACATGTCAGCAAAGCAGACCTCAGCAACTGTGAGATGTCTGTTTAGTATGTGCTGTGTAAACACAGTATAGGATTAGCACAAGGATAATAATGTGAAACAAGATGTAACATGTAGGCTGTAATTGCAATTGTGTAACATGCTTTTATCAGACTCTGTTGATTCAAGGTTAAAGTCTTCTCTTTTTCCTAGTAACTGTTGTTCAGGATGCATTGGCTCTGACATTAACAGCTTCACTCATGGGAGAGCAAGGTAATTGCTTACTACAGCATGGACTTAACAGGGGTCCAGTGCAACACTATAAACAAAACTTAAGAAAGTAAGAAGGCATAGTTCATTAAATGTCAAACAAATGTGTCATGAGTAAAAAGTACACTAGAGAAAATGGAAAGACCAGAATGAGGGCCTTTACTCCAGAGTCTCAAACAAAGCTGGGTAAATATTCATCTTTAATTCTGTCGGCCCAAATGTGATTCTGGAGCTGGGTAATAACTGCTGGTAAACTGAAACATTAGAGAAAAGAACTTACACAGAACTATGTACAAGTAAAAATGGTGAACAGCAGCAGCCAGCTCCTAATTTACTCCTCTAAACTCACTTTTACTGATTTAAAAAAAAAAATAATATAGTAAATCTGTGTTTATTCCCCTCCACTATTACTTTATTTACTTATTTATTTTTCTTTTTTTTAAATGGTTTTTACAATTTTTTTTATTGTTGTTATTTTAACTGCATCTGCTTTTACTTTTGCTCCTTTTTGAGTTCATTTCCATTATCATACTCTAAATCGGACTTAGCAGTACAATTTTGGGCTGCAATAGAGCAAACATTACCTTCTTCGCTCATGAGGCAACGAAGACCAAATGTTTACAGTCAGAGGTTTAATCCTCTCTATGCCCTCCTGTATGATAAAACTGAAAGTTTGAGTTTGTGCCGATGAGGCAGGGAGAGGAGGAAGGAAAAGGTTATCGTGGGGGAGGGAATAAGTTTGCTAAATTAGTCAGAAAACCGAGAAGAATACTAATGCAATCAAAGTGCCTCCATCTGTGCAGATAAGACACATATCTGTATTTTCTCATTAAATGCAAAGACAGACGGCAAACACAAAAGGCGCAGCGCAGCAAACTGCAGTCTGCTTTGCTTGTTTTCAGCTAGAAGGACATCAGATTGCTTAATGTCATATACATCAACATAATTAATTTGAAAAGTTGCACTTAATTTTAAAAAAGTTGAAAGTTGGTAAAAAGTTAAACTAAGCGTCTAAATCAGTAATTCAAATACTGTTCAGATGGACAAAAAAGGTGTATTTTTAATGTTTTAACATTGTGTTTTGATGTTGTTTGTAGTTCAGGTGGAGCTAATTCTTTTCACTTACATAGGGTCATTTAGTTGATCACATTTTGTAGGGTGATTTTTTTAAATATAGGTTTTATCTGGAAAAAACAGCTATCTCCCCCTATGACAGCTGGACCCTATCCCAGTTTTCATAGGGCGAGAGGTGGGATAACCCCAAGCATGTCTTTGGATTGTGGGAGGTACCCAGAGAAAACCCACGCAGATACATGAAACTCCACACAGACTAGATTTGAACCCAGGATCACTGTGATGTCCATGTAGGTCATATGTATGTAGTACAATAAAAGGGATTGAGGCCTACATATGCATGTTGCAGTATATGTAGTCGTAATACCTTTTATTCTGTATTTATAAACCAAAGCACTCAAAGGAGCTTGCAAAGAAAAGCGTCTGGACTTTAAGTTGCTAGAAGACCCACTCACATCCTGGGCCATCTGACCTCAGGAATTCGCATGATAAGGTGAGGCCAGGTTTCACAATGAGCTCACCCAAAACCCTGGCTGATTGGGTCCCACACCCAGTTTCACACCTTGGCTTAGGCGATTAGAGGATCATCAGGGGGTCCTTTTGTCCCTCTTTTGGGGGGATACTCCCACTAGGTTTAAATCTGGGACTCCCCACCATTTGACCTTAGAACTGAAGAAGCTTCTCAGATGGGAGGTGAAACGTCTTCTAGCAACTTAAAGAAGTCCAGACACTTTTCTTTGCAAGCTCCTTTGACTACGATGACCTGGATGACTGAGAACCTTCACAGACATATAAACAAAAGCAGCTCCTCATAAAAGTGCATCTGCAGTGTCTTTATAGTTTTACTTTTTGCTGTTACATTTTCTTCTATTTTATTTAATGGAATCCTGGAATTTTAACCCAGTAATTCAGAATGATTAGTTATGTGAAACTGAAGCAAATAATAAAGTGCAAAAGAATCACTAAAAAATTAGAAATGAGTGCTCTTGTAACATAAATGGCATGCGTACACGGTCTAATAAAAGTCCTTAAAGAGTCTCATGTCTCTGGTTGAATTCTGTTTAAACAAAGGCTTACATAAAGTCACCTCATATGGACAAAAAAAGGCCCATCCATTGTGTTTCTCATAGCACTGAGTCTTTTAATATTCCCACATTCTCGAGGGACAGATGTTGGACAGTATAGTGTGAATGACTACAGCCCTTCAGTGTACACACTTCAGCTGGGCTCTGTCCAGAGGCCTGCTATTCAGCCACATGATGCCGCACCACCAACATCTCATTCAAAGGGACTCAGTTGCTATGACAGCCAAGCTTAGCCTTGGTTCAGATAGCAGATGTTACCCATTTTCTGCTCATTTTTCTTTTGTTCTTTGTCTCCTTACCCTTCCTCAAGCAGCTGTAATGCACCATTTGTGCACAGTTCAATAGCACTTGTCAGATCACGATGTGCTGGGCTGGAATAGACTCCCACTTCAGATGCGCTGCGCTGCAGAGGAGGCATGCTTGCACCCACTGGGTGTCCCAGGGATAATTGGCTCAGAACATCTTGTTATTGGCCCCTTTCTTTGATGCACTGTCTGCTGTAAAATCTTTACCCTGCAGCAAAAATTATTATGTTCCCGTGTTTTGTCTGTGCTCAACCTTGGCTGTGTCATGTGACTAGCCATTTCAATCCTCACTGGTTGTCATGCCAACCGTACATCTAAGTCAGTGTGCTTGTTCGGTGTTGAGATGGGATGCTTGCGCTTCACAGAGAGGCAGGTAGGTGCATACAGAGTGTAAGCTTCGTCGTGCGTCGTGCACTCTCAAAGGACACTTATGTGCTTGGATTTTTTGCACTGAAGTTTTGCGATGATTCACTTATTTGACATCTGGGGTAAATTTATTGGGAGTTATAAGAGTGTCCTGGAGCTCAGAGAAACCTGGACTGAAATCTGTAAGAGAGTTCAGCAGCAAACATGCTGGTAGAAATTCTATTATATGCATGTAGTTTTTGTATATTGGTGAAAACTAAAAAAGTTTGTAGATACTCGATTCCTCTCCTTTTATCTTCAGCTTATCCCTCCCACCAACAGAGGAAGCAAGGAAGTTAAAATAACTTCTGAATGCAAAGAAATATTTCTCCTCCTGGTCAGATTTGTATATTTTCTTGGTGCCCCAGCTCTTTCATGCATCATACATAAAAACACTTCCTCAAAGAATACACCTGTGTGTGCATGTGGTAGATTAAAGCTTCTCCAGCAAGGCTCCTCTCTCCTTCACTGAGGCGTACAGAGTATGATTCCCGGGTCACAGTTGGGAGGACAGAGGAGGTGAGGAGGTACAAAGTAGAGAAATGAGAAAAGCCTCCTGTCATGTTTTCCCTCTTTCTCTGTTTCCCTGATGTCTGTTATTGTCACTTCCTGTTTTATTTGGGTAATAGTTTCATGCGTCTCCTGTTGTTTTACTTCCCATTTTGTTTGTTTTTTCCCCTTTTGTAATCCTCCTCCCCACCACCATCATTTTTACCTGTGTGTTATTAGATCCCTGTGTATTTATAATCTATTCTTCACTTTGTCAGATGTCTGTAGGTCTGTAGTCGCTGACTGTGTACTTTCACAGTGAGTCTGCTTTTCTTATATATGTTTTTAACCATATTTCTTTCTTGGTTATTGCTTTGTTTGGATTTTCTTTGGTTGTCTTGTTTTTTTGCAAGTTATTTTAAAATCATAACACCTGCTAGCTCCGTCTGGTTTTGGCTCCTCTTTTGTGAGGAGCCTTCATCAGATTTTTATTCTAATGTTGTTTCAAATTTGACCATGCAAAGACACGCAGAACGGTGTCATGCTAAATAATCACATATGAGCTCATTTCTGCTTTTCATCTGAATCATTTTCATATTTTTGATTCCCAATTTTTAAAGCTGGCATAGCCTTCAACCCACCGTGACCCTTAATTAGATAAGCAGGTTAAAAAGTGTGTGTGTGTGTGTGTGTGTGTGTGGGGGGGGGGGATGTTTTTTTCCTTTAATGCTGCCGTTTTTTTTTTATCAAATATATAGAGGAGATTAAACCTAATTAAATTAATTCATGTTGTCTTTTACTGAAGAAAGACTGATAATGACAGTGATGACACCATAACATGAATTACTAGATTAAACATGGGTAAGAGTGCTGCCATTAGTTTCTGGAGAGGAAGCTGTAGATATTTAGCAATCACTTTGTTTGGATAACTTTGTTTTGTTTACAGTTTATTGGGGCAGTAAAGCTTGTCTGGGGTAGTTCATCATCACCTTAATTGCAAATGTTACTGTTGTCTGTTAAAATGAGTATTATTATTTTTGAGCAAAACAAAGATCCCAAGATTTATTACTGAGTTTTATGAACAAGGATGATTTCATGTTGGAACCCTCCTGGATTCAAATTTGTGTATCACTGATTACTAATTAATTTTGTCCTTTTTAGACTGATTAAACATCAGAACTTCTGGCTCTATTTCTAATTCATATGCAGCTACTGTTGTTGTGAGTGGTACAATTTAATGAGTTGGAGCCTGAGGCAGTCCTGGTCTAACTGGGATACTTTGTCCTCCAGTGTGTCTTGGGTGGGCCCAGGGTCTCTTCCCAGTCAATCTTGCCCAGAGCTTCTCCAAACAGGAGGCACTCGGGGGCATCCTCACCAGCTGCCTCGCACAGCTCAGCTCCCCATATCAGTGTGACACAAAACCTCCACGACAGGCTGGCAGGCCCACAGTGTTTCTTAAAATCTCTAAAGAAAGAAGCCGCGATATGGCTGCTTTTATCTCTCACCTGGATGGGTCGGGCTTCTTTGTCCAGTGAGAAACGTTTCAGAGGTGGTGATCCCCATTTGAACGGTGTCAAAACGTCATGCACACTGCTCTGGTCGACTTTGACCATCAGTCCAGGGAAACTTGGAGGAAAATTTAAAAGTAAAAGAACAAACTGTTACTAATCCACAGAGAGACTCAGTAGTGTGTGATACCCAACAGGATTTGTGGAATACAAATGTGCCTGCAAACATATATCCTTGAAGGTCATATTTTTTCCCCTGAGTACAAGCTTTGCATCCCAAAGTACTTTTCCTTGTTTTACTTTTGCATTTTAAGGTAGCTGAAATTTCCATGATTTATTCTGTTGTTTTAGATGTAAGATTTTAACTTTTTCCATGTTTTATGTTCTGTTAACATGCTGTCACCCCTCGAAGCATTTTTAAACAGTCCACTGCTGGGAAGGCCAATAGGATGATTCACTTATATTTTGTACTCTCCATATGTGTTAATAAATTCTGGAAAGATTTCCAGCAGCGGTCCCCAACCTTTTTTGCGCCACGGACCGATTTATGCCCGACAATATTTTCACGGACCGGCCTTTAAGGTGTCGCGGATAAATACAACAAAATAAAACTACTACCTGTACCGAAAAAAAGAAAATTTATTCATAACACACGTAAAAAAGACCCAGGAAAACCAAGTTAACGATAAAAACGATAACAAAATAACGCTGAAAACCGATAAAAACCCTGAAAACCATACATTTCACACCTGAGCCTCTATTCTCGCGGCCCGGTACCAAACGACTCACGGACCGATACCGGTCCGAGGCCCGGGGGTTGGGGACCGCTGTTTTACAGGGTCTGCTTGTGTAAGCATAACCATTATAAGCCATCATTTGCCCCTTTCCCAGTTAAACAAACAGCTCCTGCAGGACAGACACAGCAGTGAGTTTTCTGTTGTCTTGTTTTTATGCAGACGTTTTTCAATCATCCTTTGAGAGGCAATAAAGTAACCTTAACCTTTTTTGCTAGACAAATGTTCCCTTGAGGGCAATAAGTCAGAAACTAAGGTTTGAAATCAGTTGTAGGAAATTCATCACACAAAATATGCAAAGTAAAAGCTTCTAATGCAAAACAGCGTTAGTTATTACCAGACATTTGTGGCCGTAATAAATTGTTGTCACCGCGGGAGCTTTTAGCATGCAGACTTTATTTCTTTATTTCTTTCCATTATTTAACGCTAATCAACATCAGTTTGCTAGGTTTAACTGGATCATACCAAGAACACACTCAGAGGCAGGAATCGGACGCTACTCAGGATAAAAGACTAATCATTAATAATTACAATAAAATGTGCAAATGGGGAATCACGCACACAGGTAGGCAGTCAACAAGGGAAAAACTGAGCAAAGGGTTTGGGAAAATGTGTAGTGCAAAAAAACCTGTCTAAAATACAAAATCCAAGCAGTGCAGGTAAATAGGCAAAAGCAAACTGTCAGGAAAAATGCAAGAAAAATTCTTGCTATGTTCAAGCTATGTTCAATGAAACCCAGTGGAAGGAGAGGAGTTTGCACTTTGGGTTGTTATCCTGTCACAGATCTGACAGGAAAAGCAGAACTAATAGCAATTTGAAAAAAATATTTTCAAAATAAGAGTGTAAAAGCATATGTCATTGCACGTCATCGCACGATCAATTTTCTGAAGGATTTTAGAAGAAGAGACAGGAGGGATATAAGTGACTTGGACCCAAAGAAGAACTCTAATGCAGGTCAAGCATTAACAGTCTCCAATAAATAGCGCTAACAAAGTGGGCCAATTTAAAATGTACCAGAGGTCCAGAGATGGACAGGTAGGGCTTCACAGAATCTGTTGAGGCAGGCTACTATACAGTGGGGCAAAAAAGTATTTAGTCAGCCACCGATTGTGCAAGTTCCCCCACCTAAAATGATGACAGAGGTCAGTAATTTGCACCAGAGGTACACTTCAACTGTGAGAGACAGAATGTGAAAAAAAAAATCCATGAATCCACATGGTAGGATTTGTAAAGAATTTATTCGTAAATCAGGGTGGAAAATAAGTATTTGGTCAATAACAAAAATACAACTCAATACTTTGTAACATAACCTTTGTTGGCAATAACAGAGGTCAAACGTTTACTATAGGTCTTTACCAGGTTTGCACACACAGTAGCTGGTATCTTGGCCCATTCCTCCATGCAGATCTTCTCGAGAGCAGTGATGTTTTGGGGCTGTCGCCGAGCAACACGGACTCTCAACTCCCGCCACAGATTTTCTATGGGGTTGAGGTCTGGAGACTGGCTAGGCCACTCCAGGACTTTCAAATGCTTCTTACGGAGCCACTCCTTTGTTGCCCGGGCGGTGTGTTTTGGATCATTGTCATGTTGGAAGACCCAGCCTCGTTTCATCTTCAAAGTTCTCACTGATGGAAGGAGGTTTTGGCTCAAAATCTCACGATACATGGCCCCATTCATTCTGTCCTTAACACGGATCAGTCGTCCTGTCCCCTTGGCAGAAAAACAGCCCCATAGCATGATGTTTCCACCCCCATGCTTCACAGTAGGTATGGTGTTCTTGGGATGCAACTCAGTATTCTTCTCCCTCCAAACACGACGAGTTGAGTTTATACCAAAAAGTTCTACTTTGGTTTCATCTGACCACATGACATTCTCCCAATCCTCTGCTGTATCATCCATGTGCTCTCTGGCAAACTTCAGACGGGCCTGGACATGCACTGGCTTCAGCAGCGGAACACGTCTGGCACTGCGGGATTTGATTCCCTGCCGTTGTAGTGTGTTACTGATGGTGACCTTTGTTACTTTGGTCCCAGCTCTCTGCAGGTCATTCACCAGGTCCCCCCGTGTGGTTCTGGGATCTTTGCTCACCGTTCTCATGATCATTTTGACCCCACGGGATGAGATCTTGCGTGGAGCCCCAGATCGAGGGAGATTATCAGTGGTCTTGTATGTCTTCCATTTTCTGATGATTGCTCCCACAGTTGATTTCTTCACACCAAGCTGCTTGCCTATTGTAGATTCACTCTTCCCAGTCTGGTGCAGGTCTACAATACTTTTCCTGGTGTCCTTCGAAAGCTCTTTGGTCTTGGCCATGGCGGAGTTTGGAGTCTGACTGTTTGAGGCTGTGGACAGGTGTCTTTTATACAGATGATGAGTTCAAACAGGTGCCATTCATACAGGTAACGAGTGGGGGACAGAAAAACTTCTTACAGAAGACGTTACAGGTCTGTGAGAGCCAGAGATTTTCCTTGTTTGAGGTGACCAAATACTTATTTTCCACCCTGATTTACGAATAAATTCTTTACAAATCCTACCATGTGAATTCATGGATTTTTTTTTCACATTCTGTCTCTCACAGTTGAAGTGTACTTCTGGTGCAAATTACTGACCTCTGTCATCATTTTAAGTGGGGGAACTTGCACAATCGGTGGCTGACTAAATACTTTTTTGCCCCACTGTAACTGGCACAAAGGACGAGGCGTCTGATGGTGAGTGAATTACAAACTGAAGCTTTGTACTGCAGTTGAGCAGAAGATGATAAACAGGCACCATGAAATACATATCCACACATGTGCACAATAACCTTTTGAATCACAAGATATTATTTTTCTAAATTGATTTTCTGGGCTTTTCAGCCTTTATTGCAATGGGACAAGAGACAAAGAGATAAGACGGGAGAGCTGAGAGAAAAACACACAGCAAGACCTCAGGGCGGATTCAAACCTCACGCTTCTGCATTAGCCTTACAGCATATGAGTCGCCTCCTCAGTCCAGTGACATCAACTGGCACCCGATAATTTTTGTACTTAATAAGAGCAACCAAATGAACAAGTGTATGGGTGCAAACCGCAGACAGACACCCCTCGCATTTTTAAAAAAATATTTTGTTATATCTTTTCATGGGACAACATTGAAGATATGAAACGTTGATACAATGTAGTCAGTGTACAGCTTGTACAACAGTGTAAATTTGTTGTCCCCTCTAAATAACTCAACATACCGCCATTATTGCCTAAACCGCTGGCAACAAAAGTGAGTACACCCCTAACTGAAAATGTCCAACTTGTTCCCAATTACCCATTTTCCTTTCCTGGTGTCATGTGACCCATTAGTGTTACAAGCTTTCAGGGGGAACAGGTGTGTTGAATTTGGTGTTATTGCTCTCACACTCAATTCTTTTTTTTGTGTGCTCACACTCAATTCAATTCAATTTTATTTATACAGCGCCAAATCACAACAACAGTTGCCTCAAGGCGCTTTATATTGCATGTTCCACTCAGAACAAACCTCACCATGGATGACCAAAGAAGTTGAGTGCACGTGCTCAGTGTCATATCCAGAGGTTGTCTTTTGAAAATAGATGTATGAGTGCTACCACCGTGGCTGCAGAGGTTGAAGCCGTGGCGGGTCAGCCAGTCAGTGCTCAGACCATACGCCGCACACTGCATCACATGGCTGTCGACCCAAAAGGAAGCCTCTCTAAAGATAATGCACAAGAAAGCTTGCAAACGATTTGCTTAAGACAAGACTAAGGGTATGGATTACCTGTGGTCTGATGGAACCAAGACAAACTTATTTGGTTCAGATGGTGTCAAGGATGTGTGGCGGCAAAGGGTGAGGAGTACAAAGACAAGTGTGTCTTGCCTACAGTCGAGCATGGTGGTGGGATTTCATTGTTTGGGGCTGCATGACTACTGCTAGCACTGGGGAACTACAGTTAATTGAGGTAACCATAAATGCCAACATGTACTATGACATACTGAAGCAGAGCATGATCCCCTCGCTTCAGAACCTGGGCCACAGGACAGCATTCCTACATGATAACAACCCCGAACACACCTCCAAAAAGGCCACTGACTTGCTAAATAAACTGAGGGTAAAGATACTTGACTGGTCAAGCACCCTATTGAGCATCTGTAGGGCATTCTCAAATGGAAGGTGGAGGGGCGCAAGGTCTCTCACATCCACCAGCTCCATGATGTCATCATGGAAAAGTGGAAGAGGACTGCAGTGGCACCCTGTGAAGCTCTAGTCAACTCCATGCCAAACAGAGTTACGGCAGCGTTGGAAAATAATGGTCGCCACACAAAATATTGACAGTTTGGGCACAATTTGGACATTTTCACCTTTTGGATTTTCTCTCTTTTGTGAGATACTGTATATATAGATAATTCCAATAAAGAGGCACCAACGGCACAAACAGAGATGTCCAGTTCATTGATTGTAATTGGCGGAGATGAGGCCTAATAAACAGCTGCGGGCTGCAGCTGCCCGTGTTGTTGTCAATCAATGCAACCCCTCCACCCCCCCACCCTCACCCCCTGTCCTAGTTCACAGTTGTAATAAAGAAGGGAGCTATTAATAGAGGACAAAACTGTGAATGTTTGATATGATTCTAAAAACATCAGCTTAAAAAAAGAAAATTACCCTTGGTGCTCAAATAAATGAAAAGACTTTGTGGAACACTGAGCACTCCTGACAGTCCGGCTTGATTTTCATGAGCAGCACACATGCCTGTCTCAGTAGATGGAAGGCTGACTTCCTTAAGAACTTTTTAAAAAATTCCTCATATTCAGCTCAGACTGCAGCACGCTCACCCACATTAGGTGTTTTGACATATAATTCATAAAATGTGTATGAGGATGCTTAAAAAGGCAGTAGGCTATCATCAGTCCGCATGCAGCAGCATCAGCAGAGCACTGCGGCGTTCACCCATGTGATACATCCTGACTTCATTGCATTTCATATAAGCAGGAACAGGGAGATAAACAAATGCTGATTCATTTTTTTCCAGCTTGGAGTGCATTATGTTTGCTGTTGTCACCACCAATATGTTTCTCTCTGCCACTTTTGACTCAAGTTCAAGACAAATGAAAAAAATATTCTGTATTGCCTGCATAAAGCCTCCTATATACTAATATAATTAAATACTTTTAGTCTACTGGGTTTCCTTTATGCATTCATTATTTTCACCTTTTGAATATGAAGACAGTTTTTAGTTACAGTCAAAAGAAACTTTTTCAAGAATTAGAAAATGATGAAAGAATGCTGGGAAAGTTACTTTTCAAATGCAATAACCCAGTTACCCTGTTTGTCTTTCTAACATATGTTCAGGGACAAAGCATAAATTTAAATTCAGTACTTTAAACCTTACAGCAGAACTCAGTGAAGATTATTTTAAAACTGAAGGTAAATAAACACAATAGAGAAGGAGGTATTGTTGGTGACTGCGGTCATAATGACTTACCTGCAGACTTTTCATAGAAAACAAGTTTTACAACGCTCACCTTCCTTGACGTGGTTGTTGTTTTGCAGCCTTATTCCGTCATGTTAATAAGATTTGTACACATTAAATTAAATATAAGAATTTAGGGAAAGCATTCATCTAAATGGTATTATTATGAGCAGCTAAGGATGGGTTCATTACTGACCAACAAATTTACCCTTAATGGTCTTGATGTTCAATGACATTGAACTATATGCAAAGAGAAATCATTCCTGCATGGGGTAAAATGCAAAAACAACAGAAGAAATGTTATTATTAACATAATATTTTAAATCATATAATTTGTCACGGTTCCGGGTCCGTTGGACCCAGTATTTTGAGTTTATTATGTTTTGGTTCACTTTTGCATCATGGATTATTCTTTGTTTCTCTGGTACTTTGTGTTTCAGTTATCTTGGTGTTTTGGATTGTTTCTCATTCTCTTGTTGTGATGTTTATTATTATTATTATTATTATTATTATTATTATTATTATTAGAGTTTCATGTTTCTATTATCCATGTTTTAGGAATGGTGGTTTCATGTATAGTTCAGTTCCATGTTTCATTTTCTGTCTCTGTGTTGAGTCCATGTCTCTGAGTTGTGATTCATGTTTCCTGTTTTATTGTGAAAGACTTTGTCTTATGTTAGTGTGTGCAGCTTTGTTCCCCATGTCTCGTTAGCCCTGATCTCTCCCAGCTGTGTCTCCCTTCTGTGGCCCATTTCCTCATTACTACCCTGTGTATTTAAGCCCTGTGTTTTCCCATGCCCAGTGTCGCGTCGTACCCTCAGATTATGCCTGTGTGTTTTTGGTTTCGGTGTTCAGTCCTCACTTGTTTTGTTTTCTGGCCAGCAATAAAGCTGAGGTTTTTTAAGTTGCATTCCGTTTTCCGAGTCCTGCATTTGGATCCTCCTCTCTGCCTGCCCGCACACAGAGCCCTGACATAATTAGAATTAACACCTTCACAATCACATTTCAGTTGCTAACTATAATGAAATTGCATATCCTTACAAGGTAGCTGATTAAAATCTTTCTCATTGCCTAATGTCTCCAATACAATTATGTCTATTTTATACTTCAGTAAGATTTAACTATCCAACACTTTCTGTCACAGGGCTCCTCTATGTTGTTTAGTGATTAACTCTGCAAAATAAATGACAGACCATTAATGCAATGCTCCATTTTTATTTAGCACTGTATGTTGGTGTGCAAACAAACATATTCTTTTCTCATTCAAAGACAGACCCTTCTGCTAAAGGAGACACATTTAGGCTGTAGTTTACACAGCAATAATTTAACACAATGATGCACGCAATGTAAGCATAGCGAGTTTTGCATTTTCCCATGGTTCAGACAGAGGTTTTGTGAGACACTCACTGTGAAGGATCTTCTGGCATAAAACTTGAATTTTTTTTCAGATGATCCATAATTCCATAACTCAGTACTTATAATATAATTCAATACTTTGCTGGGATTAAAGGCAGATGCTCCTTGGAGTGGTTTGTTCTTGGCATGGTTTAGTATGTTTGTGAGCCTTAAGCTTCTGGAGTTGTAGTGTGCAAACATTAACTAATTAGCACTAATCACAATGTAGGCTGATGCAAATGTTCTTTTGCAGTATCTTCCTATAATATAGCAAATGCCTTTTTGTCTGTTTGTTCGTTTCTTTGTCCACCAACTCGACCTAGATCATCAGGAGTTGAGTAATCAAACTGGGGCCCAGGGTACATCTTAGGCCCCTGAAGGTTCTTATCTATATCAGATATTATGATATCAACGTGTTGCCTAGCAACTGTCTAATAACAGGCTAAAAATACATTTATATACCTATAACACCTTGTAAAAGCATCATCTCAACAGTAACATCTCATTTCTATCCAGAAATCTTGAATTATGCATGATGTATTATGACACCATCATGTTGCCTGGTAAGTACCCAGAAGTGGGCTAAAATAACCTGTTTTAGTCTTTATCTTACAAAAACATAATGAAAACATCCCATTGTTATAATTTCACAGCAAAAGCATTTATTTTATAACCACATGATTTTAATTTCAATACCTAGCAACCACCTAACAGGCTAAAATCGCCCATTTTCAGCATATAAACAACATCTGCTATGATTGAGCATATCATCATGGGAGTCCAAACAGGCCAAACAAGCTGTAGGATGGATATGTATGAGTTAGCAAAATTTAAACCTTGATCTGATGCTTAGGCTGTATGAGGAGTTCATGCACCTCTAAGGTTTCTACAATTCAGCCTTAGGGTAGTAAAATTGCGTACCACATTTCACTCAGTAACTACGTATGCCAAACTCATAAGAAGAAATATCAGAAACTCAACAAAGCCAGTATGATTTATAACCTGTTTAATTAACTGTGACAGCACATGCACTGAAGTCTGGGCCTTTAGCCAAACACTGCTGCCAAACAACAACCAAAACCCCCTGTTATGATAAAATGTGTACAGTTGTGTAAGAAAGTGAATGCTAATTGTCTTAAATTGTAAAGCACATGCACACACAACGGAGAGGAATAAAAATTTAGATAACCAAACTCTTTTTAAAATTCAACACATTGCCTGTGACGAGAAAGAAAACGTGCAGGAGGATCAAACTGCAATCACTTGTTCTCTTTCCCATTATCAACCTTTTATTTTCTGTTCTGTCGTTTTATTGAAGCAAGGTCACAGTGAAAAGGGTTTTCAAGTACAAACAATCACTTCAGTAACGACACAAACAAAGGTGATGTTTGCCTGATAGCATTTCAATGTGGGTTGTCCTTCTGAAATGACAGCGCCTCTCAACGGGGAAGAGCTAACAATGAAAACATCCATCTACCAGTAATGTGAACAGAATATGGCCCGTTCTTCGGTCATAATAGATACAGATGGGATTCACCCACAAATGACCCATAAATAGTGTCATAAAACTAATCAGATCTATTCATCACAATTTTATTTATTGTTTAGCATAAATAAGAGGAAGTTTGGTTATTGCTGCAGAGCTGGAGTAAACTGTAATTTATCATGAACTGATGGTGCAGCTGCAGCTCTGTTACATACAGATTTTATAGCTAGTTTGGGTCTATTTATGGAGGAACTAAACAACGGCTCATTTGTCTCGATAGGTTTCTAAGAATATTACACGGAATGATGAGTAAGTGCCACATAGGAAAAAAATAAGCTCTAAGTTAGTTGGACTGCTTACTGGCAAAAAGGCAGAAGTATACATGTGGCCTATTTTCAGATGACTCATCCACATGTCATGCGATAACCTTACTCACTGGTTTCACCTGTTTGAGCAAAAGCATGAGCAACTGAATGCTCGTGTTTCCCAATGAATTTTTAGGATTCAGATCAGGGGAATACCGCTGGGAGACCAGGATCAGACAAATGCAGGAATGTTTTTATTTTTGATGTTCTGTTTGTTTGTTTTTTAGCTGGATATTGATGAGTTTGTTACTGATGTATTAGTGAGGTATCTGGGATTTTTTGTTAGAACTTCTTCCTAAAAAATTGCAGGAAAAAACCTGCAGGGAAGAGGCAGGAAGTTAGGATGGAGTAAACAGCCTTGATGAACTTTTACCTGACAGCTTCAAGTGCAGTGTGATGCAGTCATTTTTGAGGCTCGCCAAAAAAACGAACCATTAAAAAGTTAGATTTCTTTTGAATCAATTTCCCAGTACATGATTTGAATCTCTTGGAAAACACAAACATATTCTGTGAGTAGTTTTCTCGTTGATTGGTTTCACTCAGTGGTGGGAATTTTAATTTGTTTGTCAAACGCAAATGAATGAATCTGTACACCTCAGAATGTGTTCAGTTTGCTGCATTCTTAAGCCAGTGGTATCAGAAAACAAAACAATAGTTTGTGCAGAACACTGTCACAATGCCACGATGGCACAACAGAGGGCTTGCTGTTGGGATGCTGGATGCGGACTTGCATGCCATAAGTCACGATTTGCCATCCCAAATCTGATCATTCTTGAGGGAAAACTGAGACACTTGTACTTGTGCGATTCTTGTGATAGCACCCTACCCTGTGGCTTTTTCAGCAGGACAATTCCTGTCTCCATACAAGTTATGCTAGTGTAGCACAGGACTTTCTGGACACTTGTCCTGATACGTCGCCAACTGAACATTCCTTAGACAGGCTGACTACTGCACAGCTGCAGGGTCCAACAGCAGGTGCAGACACGTGTACAGTCTATGTGCAGACTATTTGCATTACATCCAGAAAAGGCAGTACCTCGTATTAATCGTCTATCTACATGTTATAGTACTGGCCTTTTACCGGGTTAACACAGGCTCTACAAAACTACAGCAGCAGCTTATTTCATGCACCGTTTACATAAATAGCTGTTTCCTATTTTCAGCCTATATTATAATGTAGACAGTTGTTTATGCACCTTAATGTTGAAATAATGACTTCATGCGTTCGGTGAGGTAACAAAATTACTTCTGACTAAGAAGGTCGTTTTCCATATACGCTTATTAATGGGCTTAAATGGCTGTAAATGTACCTAAACTGGAGAGTTTGACATTTTGTACTGAATACCAGTTAGTTACTTAAATTACATCTAGTAAGACTTCCTTCCTCTGACTGTTTTTTTTTTTTTTAATTTCCCCCTGAGCTCTTTGTCTGGTCCATGGACTCGAAGTGAGTCACTGGAGGACAAAATGTTATGTACCACAACTGAAACGCAGATGGCCGTGAGCTTTGCTTCAGCCATCACTCATTGCTCACTCACAGGTTAGCATGCCAACCAAGTCAGAGAAAACTGTCACAGTACACCCGTCAGTTTGGCAAACCACCCTGCTGCCTAAAGTCTAACTGCTCCATGTGGTGGATATTACAAAGTCTCAGAGATTGGGAAGAGAATAATAAACAGATGAAATTCACATGTTGGACATTTTTGCTGGAACATTTTGTGGTGTCTATATATTTAGAGTAAAACTGCAACATGCTAGCGGATGTATGTTATTTTCACAGGTGTTGAACTCCACATAAGAAGGCAGTTAGTATTGTTGAATATAAGTGACATTTTAGAATTTTGTTGTTTCCAGGTGTCAGTCAAATAGATGTTGATGCTTAAAGGTGAGTTCTGCAGAAATGATGCGTAAAAGAAAGAACAGTCTGCCTTGATCTTAAATTTATCCCCTTCTGTTTTAATATTACAATCTGTTGCTGTTGTTTCCATTCAAGTGGCATCAGTTCCTCAAATGGCCACATGAAGTTGGCTTCAAATGTGAGATGGTCCCTATCCACCTGGGAACCCACTGGCCAGTTTATTGACTTCTCTGATTTGCTTTCATGTGCAGCCACAGCCAGGCCATGATTATAGTTTCTGTCAGCTGGCCATTGTTTTCAAATGCAGATCAATTTTTAAAAAGTAAATAAATGCTTAATCGTCAGCGGGTGATAACTGATCGTTATCTGCTGTTTGTGTTTTGCTTGTCACACAGGTTGTTTACCTTAACCAAAGCCTGCTTAAACCTGATGTTAGATGGAACTCGAATAACAAAGAGAAGCCTGAAAGCATCGCGTAGCAAAAATCCCCTCACAGATTCTTATTATTCATGTGAAGCAATATGTATTCATGATAAAATACCCCACGTTTACAGCCAGGACATGTATCCTAGTCCACAAACTAACGCTGTAAACTTTATACTGACATTCTGCATCCCACGAATACAGTCCACCCTATCAAAACTACCACCTATAGCGCAGAATATCTTAACTCAGGATCAACTGTATCTTTCCCGACCTTTTATATAGCACCGCCCTCACCCTGACGTTTCAGGTTGTCTGATACTTTAAGAACAGCTGCACAGTTAATCATACTGTGCTCATCCTTCAAAAGCTCCCTTGGTAGTGCAGAGGACTTTAGAGTGATCACAAAAGACACCCTTGGGTTGCTAGTTTGATTACATCGTGAAGGATGTGGTGTTTTTCGGTGCCTGTAGCTCAAGTGGCAACGCTAAATGTAAAGAATAAAAGCACTCTGCCAGTGTGTGGTAATAGATGAATGTATCTTGTAGTGTAGACAGTGTTCTGAGTAAAACTAGAAGCACTGTATGAATATAAGTCTATTTACCCGTGTTTGGTACATTATAACCTTTGCTGCTGAAGATGGAAAGCACCTACTGAATGTCAACATTTTGATTAACATGAATATTATGCTTAAAGCACAACTGTGCTTTGTTCCTTATTAGTAATTACACCTGCCAGGAAATATTTTCATGTCCTTAACTTTAATTGCATCAAACTACTTCTGCAGCTATTAAATTGTAGGAAATACAGCAAGGAAGTTGACAAAAAGATGCAGTGAAAAGGTGAAGTACAGCATATGATCAAAACACAAGTGGATAGGATGTACTGCAACATCACAGTTGGCTTTTTAGCAGTGAAAGTGCATCTGAGGGAACCATTCTCCTTTCAGAGGGAGATTAAAAACAGTAAGATCATTACCTCAAGCTTGTGTACCAACTGAGAAACCCAGAGCAGACAACGTGAAGCAGCGTCTCTCTCCTCACACTGCTTTGATGTTTCCTAGAACTAGGCATTTATCTCCCAGTTAGTCTTTTAGAGCTTATCAGTTATCAACAGAGGAGGAAGAGGGCTTTTATTTTGGTCTTCACTCAGGTTTCAATCAGTATGTGAAGCTCAGATCTTATCGAATCTAGTCTGGCTGATTGTGACTGTAAATAACGTGTTCTTTCTCAGTTTTTCTACAGATTATTGAGAATTAGCTTGGAGAAAATCTACGAGTAACTCACAGGCTCATACTAACAACCTTGACCTCATTTAAGCAAAAAGACAAAAAATAATCTAAGTTCTTTTTGGCATTTCTGTCATTTCCTCCCCATGACAATAAATGAATTCACACTTTGTGAAACAGTACACTTTGTTCCCTTCAGACATCACTGGCAGCCATGGCGGAACAATATTAATAATTACACCTGTGATGATGACAGAGGCACAGTCTAATTTCAGTCCCACAGAGCCAGCAAGTTGGTTTTTTTAATTGTCTGTCTGCTGAGGCAGCCTGTGACCAACAAATGTCCAATTTTAATGCATCTATTCTGATTTTATCTGCAACATTACTGCTATCATCTCCTGCCTCCTTGGCCTGCACTGCCAATTCTGCCATTGTGCTGGCCTGAAGCCATGTGGGGAGAAGAAAACATCACTAAAATGTCTGAATAAATGGAAATTAGATCATTCATAATCAGTGAACTGAATCTTTATTTATTACGACCATGCACAGGGCAGGGCTTTGCTATTGTGATTCATAACAGGATCTGACTCTTAATTTGTTGGTGAGTAATCTGATCGAATGTGCTGATAACTAGTCGGCCTGTCCAGATGAGAAGGGACACTGGAGCAAATATGAAGTGTACAAAGAAAAAACAAAAACAAAGAAAATGTCCTTGAATCATCACCGATCAGGACTGTGTGTGAAATGTGAAGTGTTTTAATGTTAAATGCGACTAAAACGTACTTTTCTTTATTTCTTTCTCCAATTTTCTTTCTCCAAATCGGGATCTTGAGGTTGTTTTTTAAGCTTTAAAAATAGCTGGAAGGCAGACCCGACTGGATAGGTGGGGATGATGGGGTTCAACAGTTAGAGATAGCCAACAAAATATATGAAGTGTGCTATCTGCGCTCTGAGTTTGTCAATCGTGGTTAATTATTCACAGAATAAACAGGCATGGAGTGACTATCAACGAAGTCTGCAACCTCCATCTGTCTTTGAAAGCATTCAAATTAAAGTTAAGCCTACTCAAGGCAACTGAAACGTGCAGCTATTTGTTCCTGTACAATACAAACGATTGTGATCACAATAACGTCATGAAGTAGGAGGACAGCAAGCTTCTACTAAGCTGCTATTTATCTATTTGTTGTGCTGTGGTGATGCTGGTTCTTTGCCCGAGAACATCCTCTGCAAAGAGGAGCTTTGGTAATTCAAAATTCAAAATCCCTTTTCTTTTCTTTCTTTCTGTTTTTTTCCCCACATAAGAACCCTCTGTCGTCTGCCTTGTTCCTATGCACCGCACTTGACAGCTTCATGGGTTGGGCAGATAACGCGGTATGGAAACACGTGACCGGGCTTTGTGGAAGCTACGCTTCATAAGTGTGAAGACAGAGAGAAATAGATTGGAGAGACGCTGGAGGCGGCAGGAGCAGCAGGAGCAGCAGGAACAGCAACCTGTTTCTACAAAGCAGGAGCGCACTCCAAGAGCGAAAAGGCACTTCTGCAGACACCCGAAAAACTTAACTTGCGCAGAGAATTTGAAAAGCAAACTAATTATTATGATAAAAGTGACGATTTGCGTTTAAAGCTTTCATGGTGGTTGTCTCTCCTTTTATGTAAGATCTGAGTTGGTTGGAGGATGCGTTTCTGACTTGGACTAATGCGCGGTGAAAAAGGGCGATTCTGTGCACTTGGGAAAATTATGTAAGGTAAAAATCAGCACTTTTCTATTGCAAGCGCTACATTAATACTTAGATTAGTACTTCAAATGCCTTTTTAATGTTTCTTCCGCCATCAAAGGGTTGGTTTTTCTTTTTTTCTTTTTCTCTTAAATGTTACGTATTTCCAAATATTAATTTACGCACCGGAACACAGGTTCCAATATACATTCCCACATTAAATGTTTAAATTCGTGTGGGAGTGTTTAAAACTGTATGTGGAAGTTATTTAATAATTATTGTTCTGTAATTTTATATGTCTCATAGTAGACTGCACAAATTTGCACAATAAGCTTAAAAAATGTATAAAACAGTACTAAGAACAAAGTGAGCTACTGTGTGGGTCATGCCTAACTAACTAACTCAGTAATACGTGTGGAAAAAAATCTGAACTGCACAGACTTTCAGATATCTGCAGTGGAAAATTTGAATTATGCGAGGATTATCCATCTTAGAGAAATTTCAGCCCAAATTTTGCACTGCTGCAAACTTGTTTCTGTTTATGGCTTGTATTTTCTTAGATTTTAAAAAAATATTTCTGAAATTTTGTTGTTGTTTTGTTTGTTTTTAAATCAATTTGTAGGTTGTCCAGACATCTTAGACTGCAGTATAACCCTCAGACGCAGCCATGAAATCTGTGCTGGATGGTGTGGCAGACACCACCTTTCGGACTATTACATCTGGTTTGCAGTATCTGGGCTCCAACGATGCTAACTATGATGACCCGCTCAGTGATGTAGACTTCAAGGGCAGCTTCTCTCTGCAGAAGCCGTTATCTGCTTTCCGCAGCAACTCTTTCCCAAACAAAGTACCTCCAGACGAGGAGCTCATCCTCAAGGGCATCCCCTTCTACCCTACCAATGCCACAGACTTGTTTGGCAACAGGAGTACATTCAAAGATGAGACTAACAATATACAGTGTGGGGAGAACTTTATGGACATGGAGTGTTTCATGATCCTGACTCCTAGCCAGCAGCTGGCTGTGGCTGTGATGTCTCTGACCCTGGGCACCTTCACTGTTCTGGAAAACCTGGTGGTGCTCTGCGTCATCCTGCAGTCCCGCACCCTCCGCTGTCGACCGTCCTACCATTTCATCGGCAGTCTCGCTGTGGCTGACCTGCTGGGCAGTGTTATCTTTGTCTACAGCTTTTTGGACTTCCATGTTTTCCACAGGAAGGACAGCCCCAATGTTTTTCTCTTCAAGCTGGGTGGAGTCACGGCATCGTTCACAGCGTCAGTGGGGAGTCTTTTCCTCACTGCTATTGACCGCTACATCTCAATTCACCGGCCTCTCGCCTACAGGCGCATCGTGACACGGACCAAGGCTGTCATAGCCTTCTGTATGATGTGGACAATCTCCATCATCATCGCAGTGCTACCTCTGCTGGGCTGGAACTGTAAGCGTCTCAATTCTGTTTGCTCAGACATATTCCCCCTCATCGATGAGAACTACCTGATGTTCTGGATCGGTGTAACCAGCGTGCTGCTTATTTTCATTATCTACGCCTACATATATATCCTGTGGAAAGCTCACCACCATGCTGTCCGCATGCTGAGCCGCGCCTCCCAGAAGAGCCTTGTTGTCTATTCAGCAGATGGGACCAAAGTGCAGACCACACGCCCTGATCAGGCACGCATGGACATCCGTCTGGCCAAGACCCTGGTGCTTATCCTGGTGGTGCTGGTAATCTGCTGGGGCCCATTGCTTGCCATCATGGTCTATGACCTCTTCTGGAGGATGGACGATGACATCAAGACAGTGTTTGCATTTTGCAGCATGCTCTGCCTGCTCAACTCCACTGTCAACCCAATCATCTACGCCTTGAGGAGCAAGGACCTGAGGCATGCTTTCCTCAGCTCCTGCAATGCCTGCAGGGGCAGTGGCCAGCAGTTGGACAATAGCCTCGAGTCAGACTGCCAGAACAGAAATACCCACATTTCTGCCAACAGGGCTGCAGAGAGTTGCGTGAAGACCACTGTGAAAATAGCCAAAGTAACAATGTCTGTATCAACTGAAACTTCTGCAGAAGCTGTCTAATTGGCCATGACGGGGAAAACTGTGTAAATGTCATCTCTCCCCTCCCCAAACAATGCCATTCCACAACGTAAAGCAGAGGTTAGGCATTCATCTCCCGAAAATTCTGACTTACATCCTCACGTAGATGCTTTAGTGGTTGCATAATTTACGTTTGTGTATGAGTACATAGTGTGCCAAAGTGCCAAATGGTATTGCAAGGTCATGTAAAGGACTCATATAACTGGAAGGGGTCATTAAAGACTATCATAAGTCTGCTGTTTACCAGAGACGTCATGATATCCAATTAGTGAAGGCATATTATATTTTTGTACTGTGAATTCAGGTTTTGAAAACAATATTTCATTTATGGGATAAGGGGCTACTGACATTTTTAAGTAGAGATGTTTTACTGTGTCATTTAGACTTTAACACGTCTTGCACCATAAAAGTATGAAATCCTCGCATCTTGACTTTCTACAGGCTTCATGTACATGTTGCATATCGACATTTCTATAAGCAAATAGAAGGAAAAAATTGATGCAAACTGTCTTTGCCATATAACATGTTACTTTTGTACTTCTGACAACACTCAGTGAGTGGCAAACGTGTGAGGAGATTTTTGAGAAATCAAAGGTGGTTTGTGTTCCAAGACAGAAAACATTATCACCATGATGAAGCAAACTCTAAGGCAAATAGATTCACAGCTTTTGGCATCGTGAAATCTGAAATGGGATCTTCTGCGGGAGAGTGACTGTCCCCGATGTCTGTTTCTTTACTCGCTGGCTGTTACACCCTCAGAGTAACGTGTCTTTGTTCCGATGTATACCTAACAACTGTACAGTGTTTTCTTGCAAAATAAAGTGTTCAGATCGACTCATTCAACTACAAAGCCGAGACAACAATAACAAAAAAGCTTTTGTTCGAGGCTTGAACGGCTCAAAAACTGAATTTGGACGCAGTGTGCTGGTCACTACTGTAAAAAACTGACTCTAGCTGCTTTCATCAAATGTATGATTTTACTGGATTCAGCCTTGTACGTGTGTGATACCTTGTGACTTGGTGATATGTTTCCAATCCTGAGTCTTTTGATCATTGCAGTGAGGTGTTTTAGTGCTACTGTTGCAGCGGGGCATCATGTTGGAAAATAACCCATGCACGGGGCTAGTGAAGTAGTTTTGGCGTAACTCTACATTTAAAAAAAAAAAGAAGTCTACTTTTATTTTATGTATGAAAACAAAGAAACTAAGGTCTTTTCATTAGCTGGTACTTTGAATGAGAGTTTTGTGTATGCGTTCTGTGGAGCATTGACAACTGACCTTACAAAAGAAGCTCAGAAGATGTGATTTTTCTAATAGGTGATGTAGTACTTTTAATCTAGAAATCTCACAGCACAATTGTTCTGTAGACATTTATCTCGGTGTAAACTTATCCAGACAGCTGTTTATCAGTATGCTTTGCTGCCTCTTGTAATTTTGAGTATTGAAGATCAAAATGTCAACTGTCAAGTGGCTTCTGTACATTGGTGGCATAATGAGGAATCTATGACTTTAAAAATCCCAATCAGTCAAGTGTTTTTAGTATTGCTGTTCTCAAACTTTTGAATAAAGTCGCAGCTGGTGGTCACTTTGCGTGCAGTTTGTTTGTTTGATTGATTAATTAACGATGGAAAACAGGACGTTTTGCCTAATCTATCCACTCAGTTGAGAGGGACCAGACGCTAAGAAAGCACAGCGCTGAGCTCCTGAGCATCTGTGATGCTTCAGTGCCCCCTTGTGGAAGAATCTAATCAGCCTTTTTGAATAACGAGGACATTCCTCCTGTTGGATTTAGCTTTGTTACGGTTACTTATCGCAGCCCTAAAAGTGACAAATTGCAAATCACTGGCTGCAAATCATCTCCTGACAGCAACATCTGCTCTGATCTTTTTATCTCTTGGATTACATGAAGAGGGAAATTGAAACATCTGTTCTCACAGCTGTCCTTGGGATTTTGTTTAATGCAGATACTTCAGTCTTCAAAAGAAAAAAGAAAAAAAAAAGCCATGAGGCAGCATACATGAACAGGTCTCTCAGTAGGCAGCATGGTGATTCAACGGTTGGCACTTCTGTTTCACAGCACACAGGTCCAAACCAAAACAGGACCCGGGTACTGATGTGGGTGAATGAGATTCTTAAAAGTTTGACTTCCTGTTTAAATAAAAGTTAATAACCCTGTCAAAAAAACAATAGCCTTTATTCTAATTACATTTTTCTCCTTTTTACATATTAGATCGCTGATTATGCAACAAGTCATACAAGACTAGTGAAAATAGGTCTTTTCTACACCCTTTAGCACTAATATCAGTCTTAAATCAGAATAATAATAGTTTATCGAGCCGCACAGCAGCACAGTGACACAAAGAAGAAGTGGTGAAATAAACAAAGCTAGCATATCCTGTTGTACAGTTCAAACATAGCATATGTGTACAGAGGTTGCTGAGGAAGTGATGGATGGGAAACGTCTTCAGTGTATCTGTGCAAGAGGTTGAGGGTTATTTCAAAACTCAAACCGCATCTCTGAGAGACAGACTTTTGCAATCTGATTGTTAGAAATGAAAATACCACATTTTGTAATAATTGTTTTTTTTATTATTCTTAATATTATTCTTTGCATCAAACAACACAAGGCTGAAGCAAAGAGAACACAAGTCTTTGTGTTATTAAAAAAAAAAAAAAAAGACTAAATCAAAGTGCCACACCCAAGCTTTAAAGGGAGTCCTACAGGGTATCAAAGGTAGAACAGTTCTCGGCTTTAACATATGCGGAGCATTTTATGGCTTCTATATTCTCAGTAATAAGGAATGAGAAGAATTCAATTTGTACTTGGGGGTTTGGTTTTTAGCAAGCAGCAAGCTGTCTGATATTATATCCGACATAAAACACATATCCTAAAGTACCTTATTAACCTAACAGAGCACTTTGCTCACTTTTCTTCCCTAGAGTTTCTAAAAGTAGAATGAGAGGCAGAGCCTTCAGTTATCAGGCCCTCTCCTGTGGGAACCAGCTTGAGTTTGGATTCAGGAAGTCTTTTTAAAAACTACACTGAAAACTTTCCGTTTTGATGAAGCTTATAGTTAGGGCTGGATGAGGCGACAGTGAATGATCCCTTATTTTAAACTGGTGCTGGGCTTCTTTTGATGCACTCATTTCTTTTTCATTTACCTCTTTTCACTCCCTGTGGATTCATACATCACAACTGCATTTAATCACTAATAATGATCAAACTCTACTTTCACTTATTGTTTGGATTTAGTCTTTTCCCTTACCTCCAATCATCTGCAACAGATTCCTGCCAAATACCTGTAGGGATTATTAAAGTGTTTATTAAAGTGTTCCGATTCTGATGATTCTGTTGAAGGCTTCATGTTTTTTTCTTCCCACTGTCACTAAGTGTTTGCTCATTTCTGGTTGTTGAGTTCTCTCTAACATTTAAGTAACTTTACCTTACAGTATAAATTGCCTTGGGGTGACTGTTGTTGTGATTTGGAGCTATACAACAAAATAAAATTGAATTGGGTGAAACCTTAGGATTAATTTAAACAGAAGCTTTTCTTCATTTGTTAGTAATGACACAAGACGAAAACTCTTTTTCTGAGGCACATTCTCAAGTACATAATTTAAACGGGATTATACAATGTATGGACGACAAACAACATAGAGAACATATTGAAATCGGAGTTCTTCACCATTTAAGTAGCTGAATTTTAACTACTTTAAATATTGCTATTAACCAGTTAATTATGTTAGGCAAGCTAGTGATGATTTCGGTCGATATTTCCTCACATATCCAAGATTTAATGCTTTAAAATGTGTACTTTGAATGGTTTCTTCTAGAAAACAACTCCTAAATGTCAAGTCTGTTGCACAAATACTTTTTAAAATGTATTTGATATCATATCCTAAAGTTTTAGACGAAACTGAAACTTCGCGTGGATTTGGTACGTTTTATGAACAAACAAAAACAAATTTAAAAAGAGTGCGTTTTCTGTGTTTTCGGGAAATGTAGTTTTCAAAATGTACAACCAAACGGATGCGAATGTGTCTAAAAACTACAATTACCTGCAAGAGCGTGTCTTCTTGCACATGCGCATTACCAAACAAACGCAAACTAATAAAAGGTAGGGCTGTCCAGACCGTTGTAGTCGGTGCTCTCAGCTAATGTGGTAAAATCTGTAATCATCTGCTTTAATGCGACGTTTTTGCGACGTTATTTTATCCTGGTCACGGTAAAATATATTCGTTAACGTGAACGTTGTGAGATTTATCAGTGGAAGACAACGGGAGACGAAAAAAAATCCGTATTTGTCTGCAGCCCGGAAAGGCTTCTACCGATCGACTTAGCTAACACTAGCTAGCAAAAGCGGTACATACCCGGGCCCAGGCCGGCGGCTTTCTCGGATACCAAGGAATTTTGAAGTTTCCTGGCTTTAAATATTTAACATATTTAAGCGTGATGGCTTGTGGAGCGACTCTAAAAAGGAGTTTGGACTTTGATCCGTTAATGAGCCCTGCTTCCCCCAAAAGAAGGAGGTGCGCCCCGGTTATGTCTCCAGTGTCTTCACCGCAGAAATATCTGCGCATGGAGCCATCGCCTTTCGGGGAAGTGTCGTCCAGACTCACCACGGGTAAGAAATGATGTCTACGTTTGATTTCACGGCCCTCTAGTTTTCTATATTTATACCACGCTATATTAACAAGTATTTCCAGTGGCGTACATGATGTAACGCTCCAAACACGATTGTGTAAAGTTAAGACAAGCATTGTTATATTTAGCGCAGCATGTGGTGGTTATTTTGTTATAAATTCAACTTCCATCGAACTTTTATGGCTTTATGAAGAAATATTGTTTGGTATTAATGTGCGGGGAGGGGGGGGGGGGATAGTAAAAGAATAATCTCTTACAGTTTAACTGATTGATTTAATGTATTTGTCTACAGTCGGGATATACATTAAAATAATGCCAAGGCCATACTTAATGATCATATCTGAATACTGCAGCGACTCTGTCTCCATACAATCACAGCACCTCTATGTAAAGATCTCATTTAATGCTGCTTCTGTCTTTTTCAGAGCAAATTCTACACAACATTAAACAGGAGTACAAGAGGTTTCAGAAACGGCGACACTTGGACAGTGCTTTCCAGCAGGCTGAAGGCTGTCCTCTGGACCTGCAGAACATTCCCGGTGGATCTGCCTTACCAGGTAGCTATACCAGGGTTGTTTTTGAATAGGCTTGTTTTGCTGTAATCCATGAACTTCCTGTTTGAGATCAGGGTTTAAAGGGTAATATAAATGTTTAAGTCAGTTGCATGGAGTGTGGATGAGCTTATTGTGAGGGATTGTTTTGGGTTACAAGCCTGATTTTTCTCATTTTTCACACTAAATCATCACTTTTCTTTTACTGCTTTGTTTTTTTTTATATAACATTGCTTGCTTGCTGGGAAATCCTGCTGCCTAAGGCAACTCCACAAAAAGGCAGAGGGAGAACAGATGACATTCCTTCCTTATCCTTTCACTTTCTTTTGATTGTGTGTGTGTGTGTGTGTGTGTGTGTGTGTGTGTGTGTGGGGGGGGTTATATTTTTTTTTTATTTTTTTTTGTGTGTAATTATCCCAGATGGGAGTGTACAGCAGACATTGGAGACTACAGATGGTAGAGGCCCTCTGGGTCTTGAAATTACACTTGACTTAAAGTGTATATGCTGTACTAATACTTAACCGCAGTCAACAGTGGTGTTAAGTCTAAAAATAAGTGTCAATGGCACATTTGCGTGACACTACTTCCATACATCAGGGTATTCTGTCATCAGTTCTTTATTTGAACTGTTCAGCTTCACTAAAACATTTATCAAGACGTGCGATAATTGTGTTTAGTGTTGTTTTATTGGTAACATAAATGGCCTTTTATTCTACCAATAACAGTAACAGAAATATACATCTTGGTTGAAGGTTGGGATGTAAAAAAAATAAAAATAGACAGCAATCACAATTGGTGTATCACAGATAATTTTCTTTTATATGCTTAAAATGAGTGACAAAACCCATAAACTCACCAAAACAGTGTTTACATAGGAATGTTTGGGGGGTGGACAGATCATAAAGTGAAAACCAGATGTGTTTTAGAGTAAGATTAAAACCTGACAGCAAAGCATATGCACTTGTTTGTTTTTTTAACAAGATTTAGGGCAGATGAAGTGTTTTAAACTGTAATTACAGTATGAGGCTCAGGTTAACGTATTCGACTTGACAGCAGGCCTGTTTTGACTATATTTTAGTTTTTCTCATCAGTTTTAAGTTGCTTTGTTACAACCCTCTTTTCTATTAGCGATTTGTGGTTCCTAGCTATTATCAGACAGATTTAAAACAAACTTATAGAAAAACATGCTGGAATAAAACTATTGTGTTGCTCTGTTGTGTTTAACAACGAGAACCTGCAGCCTGCTCGTCTCCTACTTTCCTGAGTGTAGAGAAAACCACCACGAAGTATATATATGTGTGTGTGTGTGTGTGTGTGTGTGTCTATATAGATAGAGAGAGAGAGAGAGAGAGAGAGAGAGAGAGATATCTCTCTCTTTATCTATGTATCTCTCTATCTATAAAAAAATTAATTAATTAATTAGAGGTGGGAATCACCATACATCCCACGATACGATATTATCACAATACTTGACGTACGATACGATATTATTGCAATTTTTAAAAAATATTTTGCAATATTCAGATTCTGTACACAAAGGTAAACTTTATCAATATTCATTTTATCTAATATCAAAGTCTCACACTCAGTCTTTCTCTCATTTCAGTTTTATTGTTGACAAACTGGACGGTTTGTATTACAGTCTAGTCCAACTTAACTGAATGCAACCGTCTGGTACAATTATAGCTATTCTGAACTATGCAATTTATAAAAACTATGCAGCCCCTTCAGCAACTGAAGAATTTGAAAGTAAATTAAAACAAAATATAATTTTACATTAAATAAAAAAGTTTTAAACTTAATTAAAATAAAACATGTCTTAAATTAAAATAAGTAAACTGTCATGTTTATTGCTGCAAAAAAATAGTTAAACACATTTGGACAGTGAAGGAATGTCAGGATTCTTGCTCAGAAAAAGGATCAACATGCTCTGAAGTCAGAGCATGTTCCAGTCCACAAAAACCTTTTTGTAACAAAATATCGATTTCTGCTGTTCCTGTATCGATACATTATTAGCAAACAAAATATCACGATACTGTGTGTGTATATGGGAGATAGATATAGAGAGGGAGATATAGAGAGAGAGAGATATAGAGATAGATAGAGATATATAGAGATAGATAGAGATATAGATAAAACAAACATGACTGTTTTATGCTTACTGCACTGCCACACTTTCTGAAGTAGTCCACTGGTGCTGCTTTTATACTCTTGTCATTAGCTGGTCTCATAGCCCACCATGAAATAGTCTACTTCCAAAAGGCATTTGCAGTAATGGTTCATAATTATGGACACTGTGGCTCTTCTTTTTTTCCCCCCTTAACTCGGCACAATTTTGTTAAGTAATAGGAAATATCTTTGGCCAGAATCTTCAGTGGGGAGGTGTCACCATGGCAACCAGGAAAAACAAGCTTAAAAAGAGCATTGTATTATAAACCTGTCATCTGTCTGGCATGACTCAAAGTGTGGCCTCTGGTGTCAGCAGCGAAATGGTTTACTCTTCCACAAAGCGTGCCAGCCTCCAAATGTGGACGTTTAAAAAGTGGAAAAATATTAATATATATTAATTTTGTGTGGCTAGTATTGTGACTAGTCAATAGATTAGGGGTTGTGACTGTTTCACTAACTGCCGAGCGACTGCATTGCATTAATTATGAACGTGTAGGCAATCTGTCTCTGTCTGTGACATAGCCTCTCAGCAGTGTCTATTCACACAGTGAGGGCACGATTGATGCAGCACATCACCATGCTCACACTGTTTGAGTGGTTCCAAAAACGTACAAGCACAACACGTTGCAGCTTGTTAGCCCAAACTCTATTGTTAGAAACAAAAGTTAGAAAAATAATGTCGGCATGACTTGAGACTTGTAGGCCGTTTTGCTGGCAGCAGAAATACCCGATTCGTGGTGCAGTGGTATCAAATTAAGGCAAGACTGACTGTGCTTCCTTTGCTTTGTTTGAAGCAGGCCTTTGATTTGTTAGCATGAAGCTGGCAATTTTTTTTTTTTTAAATTTCTTTCTTGCTGCAGGCTGATTCTCTGGGCTATATTTTGCCTGTAGTGTTGTTGTTTTTTTGTTTTGTTTTTTTTGATATATATAACTTACATGTGAATTACTGACTCTTTCAACAGGTACATCCTCAGGTGCTTCATCTCCTGCCAGGAAAGAACAGCCTTTGTTTTCCCTCAGACAAGTTGGGATGATCTGCGAAAGACTACTGAAGGAGCGAGAGGACAAAATCCGTGAGGAGTATGACGAGATCCTGACGACAAAGCTTGCAGGTATAGTTTTTTTTTTTTTTTTTTTTTTTTTTTTTTAATGTTATGTTCACGTGCAAGTAATCCAAACTGATTTTTTTTTTGTTTTTTTTAAATAATATTTGATTTATTCCACTAGAGCAATATGACGCCTTTGTCAAGTTCACCCATGACCAGCTGATGCGAAGGTTTGGAGAGCAGCCTGCAAGCTGTGAGTGTATATTTTTGCTGTTAAACATTTCTGTCATATTAGCCATAGCTATGGTATTTGCCTCTTGAGGTTAAAGTGCATAATAAGTAGTTAATATTAAAATATAATATAAAAGGAAACTTGCTTTTCATGGCAGAGCTCTTGTCAGAGTCTGTGTACATTTATGCTTTATCAGCAGTTACACAGCTTCTGGGTGCATGTTTACATTTTCACAGCAGACTGAAGCTGTCTGAGCTAAATGGAAGTATAATGATGTGAGGCTGAACTGTCTAAAATGACAAAGTATTTGCTGCAGTAGACTGTGAGAGTGCAGCCTTTTCAGTGTGCCCAGGCATATCAGCTTATGCTGATAAAAGCCTCAGAGTCAAGCCAACATGAATGAAATTCAAATCGTAGGTGATGTTTTAGCTTCTTAGGGCTATTTGTGTGAAGGAAGAACTCACATTTTAAGCGGTAGCAACCAGAACTAGTTAGTTAGTGCTCGCTCATTTTTCCAGAATTTGGTTACAACTGACACCTAGTGACTCATTTTCTATATTCAGGTGCTGCAGAGGTGCAGTGTTTTGTGGGGATGTCATTCAAACAGCCCACCAATCTTAAACGGCAAACCGATGATATAACTGTGATCGAATAAAGAGGAACTGGACTTTGCGATATTTATTTAAACTTCTTCATCTGCAAACATCTCTCAAAACCTACTTTTGAAAAATGTTTGTGGTGCATAAACTGTATATAAATATTCAGTCCCTCCTTGTCCACCGAACCCCTCTATTGAGGGCAAAGCCTGCAATATTTGGCCCCCTTAGTGGTGCTGGTGACTTTTCCCACATCTGCTGTGTGGATTGTGATCAGTTGATCAGTTTCTTGTAGACGTGGTAGGGCTCGACTTATTTATTGACAGGTTGCTGTAGGCTATTTGCAGATGTATCAGTATTTGTATTTATTAATGGCCAGTAAATGGTAGTGGGTAAAAGCAGTAGAGACAGGGCAAACACCCTTCAACCATGTTATGAATATTGACTTTGCATAGTTTGTCCACAAGAGGGCGCTCTGTAACTTCCATGTTCCATATTTTGCAAACACAACAGCCAATCCTGTACTGGTCAGGCTTTTATTATTAGCTTAATCATTTACCAACATGCTACAATTACTTTTTTTTTTTTTTTTTTCACAAATAAATATTCATAGAAAACAAAGAAATCTGTTTTTTGCGTGTTAATATAGAAGATGTTAAATTAAAAGTAATATTGAAAAGTAAATTTTTAAAAACAAAATGCAAACAAAATTTTGAGCTCTGCATGTTTGCACGTTGAATCCCATTTATGAAGTTGTCAGTGCAAACATTTTTTGGCTGAACTTTTGTTAAATGTCTTCTAGCTTAGACAGGATTTATAAACTGTCTTATTAAGAACAGTTCCTGTCTGCCATCTCTTATGTGTAATCGTTTATTCCTTTTTTTTCTTCCATAGATGTTTCCTGAGGTTGGCGCCCAAATGGAGTACCATTTACTGCAAACTAATCCAGGGCCTCACTGGGTCTAGTTGGACTTTTCTCCTAGCTGTGCCATATCGCCTCTATGTGGACTCTCTGCCTCAGGCATCAGTTAGTGGCACTGATGTTTGCTGTTGCCTCCAGAGTTTGGAGGGCGCCCTGCTGCCTTCATGTCTGAGGACCCGCTGTGGCTCCACCCGTGGCCTCTCCACTGCCGCATCGATATTTATTTGGCATTGTTCTGATGCCTTTGTGAAAGGCTGACTGCCACCACTCATTTGACCTTTTGATTTCACTTTATTCTTTATCATATTGAGTCGTTCCACAGAGAGGATGTTACTGTCGCGGCTTTTCTGTATGTACTTCTTTGAAAAAAGGAATGGCTGAAGGCAGCTTTCAGACTGACTTGAGGAACAGTTGTCTTGGCTTGTTTCAACATAGTTTAAACTGTACTGGTGATTACTGCTTTTACACTTGTATACACTGTATATTTTTATTTTTTTGCTTGATGTGTGTCCATTGTACCATAATTTCATGGTTTTATTCGCTGTAGGTATAAAGGGGCTTTGATTCAAGAAAATCAAACAAATAAAAGTCTTTACACAAATGTTTAGATTGTCGGTTGTTTGTGGGGGTGGGGGGTTCTTTGTTTGTTTTCTAGCCTTTTACTCTTACTATCACTTGGTAATGGGCTTTGCCATTGTGATTTGTTACTTGGGGGTAGTTGTTGCTCATCTCCCAGGCCACAACCACACTCAAGTCATTCATACGTTCTGTAAATGTATTTAAGGCTTGGGGCGATAACATTCATTAGGATAATAAATGTGAACGCTAAACACAAAATGACAATATTCAGCTGAAAAGTTTTGTTTTTTTTTAAATAAAATTCGGCTCTTATATTCCAAGAGCCATAAAAATTGCAAATCTTGCAGTACAGTAGCAGAAAGCTTAAGTAAAAAGAAAATTACATTTGGTAATGAAAGAAGTAAAATCACTGCGATGCAGGGATTATTGAATCATTGTATGTTTATATAGTAGTTATGGTGGGGTATTCCATGCTTGAATTTAACGCATCAATTTGACATTGGTCTTGTTTATATGCATCAAGTTCAGAAAAAAAGCATAAATTTTGACTTTGAAAATCACGCAGAAGCCCTGATATTGATCGGATGTTATCTCCTCAGTAATTCAAAGATGAGAAGACTCGAAAAATGGAGAAATGTAATTACCCAACTTCTCCGTCCAGAGATGGTATTTGGAATAGATCACAAACTTTGCAGTAATCCGCGGGACTATTTTTCCTCCATATTTCTAACTTTCATACCTCCTGTTAAAGGTCATTTAAAATCACCAAAGATCTCGATTATCAATAAATTTGAGAAACCGTACAAATATAACTTAATCCTTCCCTCAATCTTTTTAGTGAGGATTTATATTTTTTCGACTCGTTACTTATGGAAAAAAGGTTTTTCTAAGCTTTAAAGCTGCATTTAACGATATGAAACTGAAGTCACGTGAGTTCTCGAGCCAATTGGACCCTCTGTTACCAGGGAAAAACACTTGACTCAAGCTCCTCCATTCAACGGCTCTTGTTTTAGGACTTGCTCAAGTGCACAGATTTTATCCAGGGACTTGAACTTTTGTCTCTTGTAGTCAATAAAAAGCTACAATTAATAATAATAAAACTTTTTTTCCGCAGGAGCGTTGTTGGTCATTTTTAAATTCACCAGCTCCCTCGTTTTAAGATGGCTGGCGATGATAAAACTAACCGCAGTCATATTATTGTCCGCCCTTTCCTCTCCATGCCATAATATGACCGGGAGCAGCCTAGAACAAATTCGAACAAACCCTTTCTTTTATTTACGCTAGTTTCTAAAGCGAAGCCTGTGATTGGCCGAGGAAATCGGAAGTAGTAACAGTAATACGGAAGTGCAGCAGCAATGTGTCAATGTGAAAGCACCCTGCAAGGGTTTTTTTTAATTTATGCATAAAGGTTAAGTTAAGGTTTTGTTCGTGTGTTTAGAAAACATGGCTTGCTTTTTCAGGAGAAAAATCGCGGAGAAGGTAATGCGGCTGGGAGTCTCAGATTTTCACAAACCTGTGTGCTAATGCTATCATGTTTTGACCCTGCAGGGCTGTGATTGAACACTTACAACGTTTATCTGGTGTTGTGTTTTAATGTCTAGCTGGGTAGAGCGCTGCAGCAGTCAGAGGATGTTTTCATTCCAGCTCTGACAGCAGTTCCAGTCCTGAAGAAACAGTTAAGTCTGTTTGTGTCGCTCACTGCTAACCTGTAGGATGCTATAAGTATGTTTTGTCCTCTCACCTGTTAGTCAGAGACTTTAAAAAAAAGTTGTGATCCTCAGGCAGGGAGCCGATTTCAGGCTTTTAATTGGAACCCTGAGAGCCAGTGGGATTTTACCATCCAGTGGAGACATTCAGGTGCAGACAGAAAACTTGGCCACTCAGGTGAGATTAAACCACCCTTAGACAGTCACCATTCCTCTTCACGTGTAACTCCACCGCATGTATATATTTTTGGTGGAGGTCATGGTAAAACCCGCGGCTTAAAGTGAGGCCCTTAAAGAAATTGTTTGCTTCAGACAAAGAAGTTAAAGAAGCAGACTGGTTTAACCTGAAGCCTAACCTGTAACATGAACTGTAAGACTGTGACAGGCTGAGCTGCCTGTAGCCGAAGCTCTCACTGCTTGCGATCTATTTCATTCCTCATTGTTCCAAACAGGCCAGTCTTTCAGCTTAATGTGCATCCAAGTTTATCAGTTCCTTTAAGCACCGTAACCATGTGTTTATGACAGTTGGACATTGCAAGACAGTCATATAATTGTATAATCTGTTCCTACAGATTATACAATTAATCTTCCTCAATTCAATGAGTTCTAGTTTGTGTTTGTCTCATATACATTAGATGAAGCTTTAATTTGTTTTTAGTAGGTAATTCACACTTTATCTTTCAGTTGAAGCAGGACAATGTGGTGGAACACATCTCAGCTGCACGTGGAATTATCAACTTTAAAGTTAATCGCAAGCTTCTTGCTCAGGTTTGAGTTTCCACTCACACAGTGACAGCTTAAGCAAACAAAAAAAAAATGAAACAAAAAAACTTCCACAGCTTCTGCTGTGATCACAGTCCCTCTCCACTTTATCTGTTCCAGAAATTGTTGGAGCCATTTGGAAATGGGGAGAATGATAAATTTGGGTTAAATAGTGAACTTTTCAATACTCTCACGACAGGAACGACGTTAGTGGAGTACAGGTAAGTTTGTTTTTCAGTTTTATTTATATGGCGATAAATTTAAATGCGGCCTCTTTGTTAAAACGGGGGAAGGATTCTGTATGTCTCCCCCTTATTTTAACGTACACACCCTGACTATGTAACTAGGTACGCCTGTTCAACTGCTCATTAGTGTAAACATCTAATCAGCCAATCACATTACAACAACTTTGTGTATTTAGCCATGTGAACATGGCTAAGGCAACCTATGGAAGTTCAACCTAAGTGTAAGAATGAGGCAGCATAATAACACAGCTTGTCACAAAGCTCAAATGATCTCAAACTGGTCTCTTGAACATGACAGTGAGTTCACTGAAATGCCCTCCACAGTCACTGAACTCAATCTAATAAAGCAGATTTGGGATGTGGTAGAACAACGTGGATGTGCAGCTGACAAATCTTTAACAACTCTGTCATGTCATTGCTTAAATATGGACCAAACTCCCTGAGGAATTGTATCCAGCGCCTTGTTCTTTGGAATAAGAAAAAGTGGCTAATGTAGCTATTGAGTGTATTCATTTCCACTTAACAGACAGAGTTGATATGTTGATATGCTTACAGCTCTCCAAACATTGCCAAAAAATTCCATGCTGGACACTTGCGGTCCACAATAATTGGTGAGTATAAACTAAACTGATAATAATAATAATAGTACAATTATTATTATTAACTGAAATGCATGTGAGCTACATATTAAATCGAGCCTTACCAATGAACTTATTACTGATTACAAAAATGTGCACAAAAGGGTTTAAAATGATTTTTATTTTGTCATCTTGAGCAACAAGTTTCGTTTTTTTTTTTTTTTTAACCGTGAGTCCGCACAGTTTTACCTTTTAATTATCAGGAAATCTTCAAAATATTTATATTGTTAGCTTGAAGAAGAAAATTAAGACCCGATGTGTCATTACTAGATTTTCAAATTCTTAAATAGCAAATAGTTTTTCAGCAAGTGTAAAAAAAAAAAATATATAAACTCTATCTTCAGGTAACTTCATTGCTAACCTTAAACAGTCACTTGGAAATGATGTCATTCGAATGAACTACCTTGGAGACTGGGGGATGCAGTTTGGTGAGTTGGTCAGAAAATTACTCCACAGTGAGGGATTATCTTTTGTTTGTTTGTTTGTTTGTTTGTTTGTTTGTTTGTTTGTTTGTTTGTTTGTTTGTTTGTTTGTTTGTTTGTTTGTTTATTAAAACGTCAAGGACAAGTAACCTGTCTTGGATTTCAGGTTTGCTGGGAGCTGGATTTGGGCAATTTGGAAGTCCGGAAAAATTAAAACAGAATCCCTTACAGCATTTGTTCGAAGTGAGTTTGGATGTTTGGAGAAAGACCCAATAGATGCTCTCTGACTCTCAAATTTATATTTAAGCACTGAATGAGCCTCAGTTGCATGTTTAGAAGATGTTGTTTTAGTGTTATATTCTAAATGCTGTTTAAAAAGGCATTTTTAAACAGCACCAGTGTTTGTTTTTTTTGCTTTTCAGGTTTATGTTCGAGTAAACAAAGAAGCAGAGAACAATGAGGATATGAAACAGGCTGCCAGAGACTTCTTTAGACAGCTGGAGCAGCACGAGAGCCATGTTGTCTCCTTATGGCAGCAGTTCAGAGACATCACAGTGAAGGAGTATCAGGACATTTATGAGGTTAGAAAGCTGCCAGGCATCTTGGTAACAGCTTGAGTCTCTAAAGATAGAAACTTGAAATGAGAAATAAAAATGTTTAACAGTTGACTGCCATGGAGCACGACTGAGATTGATTTAAAATCTCTCCAGCGGTTGGGGGTCCACTTCGACGTTTACAGCGGGGAGTCCTTTCACCAGGATCAGGCCCAGGAGGTGGTGCAGCAGCTGCAGAGCCGGGGCCTGCTGAAGACATCTGAGTATGTGGCGACCTTCGATTGGTAACTGGTGTGTCTAACACCAAGTAAACATGTGCTAAGAGGCCACTGATTAGTCAGAGTTCAGCTTCCCTACAAACAGAATACAAATAGATTTTAACAGATGGGGAAGTTTATTTGCAAAAAGTGTGTCCATCTTTAAGCAAGGCTTTAAACTGCGAATAACATATATTTAATTGTGAAGGTGTCGTCGATCCCCGATGCATCAGTCATTCATTTTGGAGCCATTTGGAGATGTCACAGAACTTTTTATAGCTCTGTTTTTGATCTCGTTCAGCTCTACAGGGAAATATCTGGCTCTTTGGCTAATACATTCTCCTCTGTGCTCACCTGTGTCTGCCAGCTCTTTGGTGCTCAGCAGGTTGTGTCCTGTTGGTTTTTAGAGCTTTACTTTGAAAAACGAGAGCAACGGCTGAACCAAAACAGTTAAGCTGGAAGGCAGAGAGATTAAATTTGAAAGGAAATACAGATTCACATAGTTATCTACCAGTTTATTGCTACATGCCACCCCTTGTATAATGATATTGTTAAAATATTTACCTAAGCCCAGACTTCTCTCACCCCATACACCTTTTCCAGCTCTATCAGATAACCAAAACACTTCAACTGGCTCATTTTACTGTGCAGGAGCCAGTTGAAGTGTTTTTTTACAACACACTATGTTGACTTAAAAAAAAGATCAAAGGTCCAGTTTACCCTTTCCTGTACAGGATCACCCGCATCACAACCTAGAATCAGGCCCAGGGTACCGGCTCAAGGCAGAGGGTTTGGAAGCTACTTGGGTCTGCCCTCCCGTGAACTCACAGGAGGAGTGTAGGGATTCAGTGCTTAGTAGCTTAAAAATGAAATACAGTAAAATATGCATAGATTCAACAGCTGAGCCTGACCCTATGTCTTCTGGACATAATGATTTTTTTTTTCTGTTGACAGGAAGGGCACTGGTGTGGTGGATCTTTCCCCCAATAGAGACATGACCAACGTCTGCACAGTGCTCCGCAGCGATGGTACGACTCTCTACATCACCAGGTTAGTTAGCAAGAATTGCGATCGGTACAAAATGGTGAAAGCTTTTAGTCCTTGGGATTTAAGTTTATGTGAGCCCACTGAAATTGTTAGCTGCTTTACTCTGAAAAATCGAGTGCACCTGGTAAATGATGTCTCTCCCTCTGATTTGACACCATAAGCACTTATTTTGTATTTTCTGTTTTAGAGATATCGCTGCAGCCATTAACCGAAAGGAAAAGTACAGTTTTGATGAGATGATTTATGTGGTAAGCACACCCAAGCTCTCTTTTTTTGCCTGCTGCTTTATGCCAATAACAGACGAGGAATAGATAGTAGAAATTGAATGACTTTAATAATCATGGAGCCCAGTTTATTTTCTGCATTATAATTTTTGTTTTTTGCCGTTAATTTTTTTGAGCTGAAAACGGAGCAGAAAAATAAACTACTTTCACAACTGGTCATTTAAGTAACTTATAGCCAAGCAATCTTTGTCTAATTTGCTTTTTTAAAAAAGCAGAAGAAATGTATTGAGAAATACACCTGGACTTTCGTTTTAATGAAAAATAAATAAATAATAATTTTCTGGTAATTTTCTCAAAACAAGTAGTAAATAATCGAGAACAGCAACTGGCAGATTAACTGTTTATGGTTAGTCTGTATGATATTCATATTTTGTATTTAATTCAGTATTTAAACTGAAAAAAAAAGTCTTTATAAGACTTAATATGAAATATTGTATTAGAAACACTAGCAGGACTTTTCTATGGAAGCTTGGAGTTATCTCAAAATTGTAACTCAATAACTTGACATTTGAAATGTTTCTTTTTCTAGACAGATAAAAGTCAAGAGAATCACTTCTCCCAGTTATTCCAGATCTTGCTTGCGATGGGTCACTCTTGGGCAGATGGGTAATGTAGCATTACATAAATTCACCCATAATGCACCGGTTTAATGAAAACTAATTAATGTCAGCTCTCAATCGTATTTTTGCACATTATGTTTATGAAAGACTTGAAATTAAAGATGCATTTAAGGCTGGAATGACAGTAAACCTCGGCTCAGTAATTACAGGATTTCCACGGTCTCTCTTGTAATTCAATGAAGATAGATTCAGCATTACTTTACTCCTCCCACCCAAAACAGGCAGCTGTTGTAATTAGAAACAGAATGAAATTCTGCTGTCTCATGATGTCTGTGTGATGGTGCTGGCAACTTTGTGTTGGCCTTAATATTTAAGCCAACTTCAGGCTTCTATTCCACATTTCACTTAAATTTTCTGCCACTTGTAGTTATTGCTTTTTTTCTTTTAAAGTTACACTTAGAAAAAAATAATAGGATACATTTGTGAATGTACATGCATATCATGAGTTTATAAAGTGCTTAAAATGAGTGCTTCTAATAGTATTAAAAACATGATTTTAGGTGTCGGCACGTGTCCTTTGGTCTGGTGCAGGGCATGAAGACCAGGGCCGGTGAGGTGGTGTTTCTGGAGGACGTGCTGGACGAGGCTCGGGCCAGGATGCTCAACAACATGAGCCAATCAAACAGTAAGCCTATCACACATTAGGCAGTTATATAACAGTAAAAGAGTAAATAAATACTTATGTGTCCTTTAAGTACTGTTATGTGCCTTTCTCCAAAAGTTGATTCTTTTCATCTGGGCAAAGTGTTTTCAGTGGGAGAAACGTTTCGTCACTCATTCAAGTGACTTCTTCAGTCTCAGCTGACTGCAGGTTTCCCCAGTCTTATAAACTTGGATGAGTGACGAAACGTTTCTCCCACTGAAAACGCTACGCCCAGATGAAAAGAATCAACTTTTGGAGATTTACTTACCTGGATGATTGAGAATGCATCAAGACGTTATGTGCCTTTAAAAACAAAATCAGCACTTCAGTCCTCAATCGAATGGTGTGCAGGAGTTTTGCTTTTATCTGTAATTGTTGTCAATTGCATTTTGCAACAAGAAGATGGCGCTCTTCTCTAAAATGAGCTTGATTTACATTTTTATGTGATGAGCAGGGATGGGTATTGATAAGATTTTCACGATTCAGATTCCATTTTCGATTCTGTTTAACGATTCGATTCTTTATCGATTCTTTTTTTTTTTTTTTTTTTTTTAAAGGAGAACACAAAGGTCGAATAGCTTAGAACTTTGTTTTATATCTTCTCTTTGAACAAGATAGAAATTTAGGAGTAGCATGGCCTTACAAACCCAACAGTGAGATCTTAAGAGATCCTTAAGAGATCCACAGCCTATGGCTCTTCCATGGGGTGTCACAAGGTCCCCGGGGGAAAAAATTGTAAATGTAAAATAATAAAATAAATACTCTTCTGTAGCAATAACAAAGTATAACGCGCTGTGTCTCCTGCCAGGTAAATGACGCTACGCAACGTGGTGACGTCATTCGGGGCGACTGGAATCGATAAGGGAAACGTTTGCAAAAATGGCAAACAATGGCAAACAATAAAAAAGAAATTGAAACAGTGGGAACCGGTTCTCAACAAGAACCGGTTTTCGATACCCATCCCTAGTCTGAAATCTATCCTCCTGTAAGCAGCTAAGCACATTTTTCTCCCACAATGAACTACACATGCCAAAAAAGGGGTGGTCAGAGTTGATAAGAGCTGAAACTACTTAAGGTTAAGGCCTTTAGAAAAATGCCTCCTTAAAAAAGTACAAAGACTGGTATGTATTGTGACATATTATTGAACTGAGACACATTCTTATCGTTGACTCAACACTTACTTATTCCATGATTACTGTGGGATTGGCACATGTCAGAACAAGGGCTGTTTTGTTGTGTCACTGACTAAATTTAAATCTTTCCACAGCAACAAAGGAATTGGAAAACCCAGAGGACACTGCAGAGAAAGTAGGAATCAGTGCCCTAATAATCCAGGTTTAGTATTTTTATTTAATAATACTGCTAGTATTCAGCAACCAGCAGCTTCATTCATTGATCTGTGTGTGTGATTAATGTTATGATTGGGAGTTTCAGGTCTTTAAGTCAGACCGATAATAACATATTGGCCATTAACTGATATTCTAAGTTTGCTAAATGTTCAAAATTAGTGGTCATAAAGATCTAAAAGAATAATGTAAATCACATATTTGTTAAATAATTAAGACTTTGTTTCAATAGTACAAAAGAAAATAAACAAGATTATTACACTGTCAAGTATAATATTCCACCACTGGCTGCTTCATTTCTCGGTCTTAGTGATGATGTGGTGACTCCTCCTTTCAGGAGTTTTAGCATTAAAGCAACATTTTTTTTTCTTAGTTTCTGGCCTTCATCGGGCCTATCACGAGCCAAAACCCATCAGTTAAGCAGTAAAGTCCTGTTGATGCATTACCTTTCTCACACCTTTCCTCCTCTCTGTGCACTTTGCAAGTAGGCGTTAACGTGCCTGAAAACTCTGTTTTAGGACTTCAAAGGCCCCCTGCAGTCAGACTATAAGTTTAACTGGGACCGGATGCTGCAGGCTCAGGGTGACACTGGTGTCTTCCTTCAGTACACACATGCTCGACTCTGCAGGTCTGAGATTTCTAGTATTGATACGTTTTCATTTTGGATCCTCTATCCATTAATCTATTCAGTCATTTATTTTGGAAATTGAGAAATAACAGAGAAACATTTGAAAGACTTAACACTTTAGATGCATGTCTGACATCCTTAATTCCAAAAGGTCAACAGGATATTTGTCATGTGATTCACATATAATCCTGTTATTACAGTTTAAAGCAGACAAACAAAGGTGTAGAGGCAGTTGCCTTCGACCCATCTCTTCTATCTGAGCAGACGTGTACTGCCATCCTACAGCACCTCCTTCGGCAAGCACTTTCTGAACATCTGTTCATTTGTCAATGTCAATATTTGTTCTACGTTTACAAAACTGTCCCTTCTTTATTTGCAGTTATGACGAGGTATTGTACCAGTCAGCTCAGGATCTGCAACCTAAGCACCTTGTCAACTTCTTGCTGAAGCTGTGGTAAGGGACAGGATGCCAGTCGTGCTACTTGGCAAGCCCTTACAGTCATAAGTTAACATTAGTACTAAATATGTACAGAGGTGTGTCCTTACTCTCTTTCGTGTCTTCCAGCCACCTGATTGCTTCAGCGCACAGAGAGCTGCCGGTAAAAGGAAGCCCTGAGGCTGTTGCACAGGTACAAAGAAAACAGAGTTAAGCAAACTTCTGTTTCTCCTCTTAAACCTGCCAAAAATACTACATTGAACAGCCACAATGGAGTTGATTTTTGTATAGCCTTTTAATGCATGGTTCTATAAGTTCTTATGCAACAACCTGTTCTTCTCACACATGAACATATTAAGAGAAACTGGCTGGGACATTGTCTGAAACTGCCAAATTAGCACAGTCACATGCACCACAAGCTTTGTACTGAGGAGGTGACAGGTTGAGGGGCATTTACTGTCTGATTTGACTGTTTTGGAAATTTTTCAAGATTTTAAAAGGTCTAGAAAATTAATTATAGCTACATTCTGGCAAGAATACCCAAGAGATTTATACCAAGAAAATTACATGAAAATGAATAACAGAAGGGCTTATTAGTGGGGTTCAAAGATGAAATTTGGACAAAGTTAAAGATGCCTTACCCCTCACGGGACTCTTCTTTGACTAATCAAACATTGTGTTTGCTTGTAGAAAACATTGGTCAGCCAATAGAATTTCTGTTTAATAGTAGGAGCACTGCTTACAGATATCAGCATAATGAAAACATAGATGGTCTATACTAATATCAGTGGTAGATACTTAGGTTTGTCAGTGCAATTGTAAGCCTGACAAATGTTAAAGTGTAAAAAGCTACCTTATTATCAAGGGATCAACACAGTAGCTTCACATATTTTGGCTTTTTTTTTTTTTTTTTTTTTAAATACCCTTCCTGATGTCTTCTCTCTAGAGTCCAACTCATTCACATATTTGACTGATAACCAAATGATCCCCATCTTTTGGTAGCCGGTCAAATATGTGAATCACTACATGAGTCTTTAAAATATGCTATACTGATCTCTTTGTTTCCCTGCGAGAACTGATTGTATTTGCAGTCACTGTTACATCTGTCACTACATATGTAAGGGCATTGCTAACAACAGTTTTGCAACCTGAAAACTGCTTCATTCTCCTCATATCCACAGGCAAGGTTACGACTGTTCAGCGGAGCATGCTCAGTCCTGGCCAACGGGATGAGAATCCTGGGTATCACACCAGTAAACAAAATGTAAAAACCACATCGGTGTGTGTCAGTGTTCTTTTCAGTGCTGCAACTATTGTTGATTTGTATTCTAAAAACAGAGCCTTATATTGTCAAAATAAAATTATGCTAGTCTGTAGGATTGGGTCTAGTCTGTATTCAGAAAAACACTTCTCTGCTAATAAAAACTGTACAATTACCTTCATTACGAGACAACACTGAAGTGATTAAAACAAACAAAAAAAAATATTAGAAAACAAGATGGGGGAGGTGGATTATGCATGCAGTCTGTGATTTGGGCACATTCAGAGTAAGGACTAAGTGATTTGGAGTTAAGTCACTCGTATTGCACAGTTTAAAGACCAATTATTAACACTGGATTATTAAATAAAATAAAGACAATATAGTACTCCCAATTTAAAAAAACAAAACACACAGGGAGCATAATAGTAAACCCCTTATGCTACTTATTGTGGCTGAAGATTGGATTCCAATTCCAAGAATTCACCGGTTAGGGTATAGATTCGCGAGCTTACTGGTAGCTAGCTATAAGCAGTTTCCAAAAAAAAACTACAAAAAACCCAAACTCCCCCACCCCCTTTTTATAAAAACAAAAAACCCACTAAGATTCTTCAAAGTATTCAGAGACTCAGTTCACGGTTCCATCTGATGACGTCGACACAAAGCAGATCCAACTCTAACCTCAAATGAGGAAAGGCTTCCTTGATCCTGGTCCAGCATAGAAATGTCTGATGTCAGTCAGCACCTCACACAGAAATTAGTTTCTGTTTGTCTTCTAAATTTGTATCCTTCCAGGTTAATCTGGATGTGTCTTGCTTTGGAAGTCCATACAGGTATATGGAAATGCAGACAAAGAATGCTCCAGAGGCAAACGTCATAGCTGCACAGGAGGGTAAAAAAAGCAAAATGACATTTCCATTATTAAAAAAAAATAAAAAAGGAAGATTAATGGTTTTAATGAAAGCCGGTGTATACCAAATCATTTCATATAAAAACATAGTCAAACCTTCTGTTAGTTTCAAAATGGAAAGAAAACATGCAGGGAGGCTGAAAGGTAGCACTGACTGTTGCCAATATTTTTAATTATGTGAATCTAAGCTGCTGTGCACAGTGTTTTAAGCTGTTAATGTCAATAATAGAGTATAATTGAGGCTTTAAGCTACTTTTCAAAACTTTTCTAGAAAGTTACAGGAGACTGTGGGATCTGCAAAGTGTTACTGGATGTTTTACACAGATAAAAGAGGGACGAAGCAACACGATTTTGACCATTAGTAAAAATTTGTGTTTATATATTTAATATCTGATTCCAAGAGTGATCTACTCTATATTTGACCCACTACTTTATCAAGTACTAGAGAGGTTTACAGTTCAAATAAAAGAACAAAAATCATTAACCACAATATACTCTTACTTAATGAATTGGCTGGATTCAAACTGTGGTTATGAGAAACTTACTTATTTGTAGTCCAAACAAGATTACAGATGCCACCATTGAGAGGACAATTGCAGCTGCAGCAGAAAAGCCTTTCATGATGTTATCAGTGTACTTCACTACCACTGATGTGTACAGGCCACCTACACTGGCCAAGACTGAAAGCACAAGCAGAGCAGAGTCAGACAAAAGGTACAAGGAAAGTAAAAGAAAGGTACTTCTTCCTCAAGATGTCATACTTACATACTACAAAGAACACCCAAGGTGTGTAACCAAAGAAGAATCCTTTCTCCATGACCCTCTCTCCATCAGTCATGTAAACACCAATCAAGGTGATCACTATGCCGGACAGGTACATCTGAATGTTTCTCACCCACAGGGATGTCTCTGAGCTCTTCAACACTTTCTCAAAGTACACACCTTAAAGTAAATACCAGACTGTCAGATTCAAAGGTTCAAAGTACAGCAGCAGTAAAAGTAAAATCCATCTACTTTAGAGAAAATATCATCAGGCATGTGTGCAGATCGTGGGTTTTGTTGGCGTTTTCTTAGTTGCCAAACGTATTTCTGGATTTTACTTGACAGTTAAGCCAATACTGAAAGTCAAATCATCAGCACTGGTCTTACCTGCAAAACCAGAGCAAAGGACAGCAACTGCAATGGCAATGAACCCAATAACAGGATTCTGTTCAATCTGTGAAAAAAGGATCAATGATGAACTACAGAACAGATGATACAGCTTGTAAATTAAAGAGATTTTTAAAATGAATGTTAATTTACTGCTAGTGGTATCACAGGAAATTAAGAGTGGTTTACTGAGTAACCAGGATAGTGTAACATGCCGCCCCACCTGAACTTTAGTGGCCTCCGCAGGTTTCCACTGAACCAGTGTAACGCCTCCACAGAGCATAAAGACGGAAAACCATTGCAGCCGGTTGAGAGAGCGGTTCAGCATGAGCACTGTACACAAGGCTGTGCACGGGATCTTCAGCTGATAGGTGACCTAAAAAGGATTTTGAACTAAATATTATAACTTCACACATAGATGTAGAATTTGTTTCCCTAAATATGTTGTACACTATTAGCATTTCAGCCTGAAAAGCAAAAGCCAAAGTGATCTTAAATTCACTGCCTACAAATCTCTCTCAAAAATGTGTCAAAAATGCAATTTACTGAACGCTTTCTGAGGTATAAACTGCACATAAACTGAGCTTCATTTTGCCACAAATACTTGTGCAACAAACCCTTTGACTATAAGGGGAAAGTCCCACTTGACATAAGGAGGATATCAAACTTCTTGGATCCAAAATATACCAAGTACTTAAAAAATATAAAACAAAAAGGAAACTTTATCAAGCAGTTATCTATAGAATTTAGTTGCTACTGATATAATTAAATGCGTGTAACAAGACCTGTGTAAATGATGACGTGGACTGTCTCCACAAGAGCCACACGTCAAACCCAGATTCACATAATACCTGATAAACTGCTACATCCAGATTACTCAGGGCGATGAAAGCCATATTATTCTGAACTGCATACACCACCGAAGGCACGCTGAGTTTTAGCAGTTCTTTAGGGCTGCAGAAGATGTGTTCCTGTAAGGTGGCTTTTAGTTTGATGAGACTTGCCGTTTCCCTGGGAGAGGAAAAGTGAAAAACAACAGATGAATGGATGAAGAAGAAATTTTTGGTAAATGATCAAACCATTGTTATTTGTATGTTCTGCATGACATGATATGTTTGTTTTATCTGAGGGGTTTATTCATGAAACAAGATTAACAAGTCTCTTAGTATGTGGTGAAGGTGTGTCTCCATTTGTGTGGCTACAATGGCACGACAACCTATGACAAAGACAATCTGCAGTTAGGTTCAGACTGGAAATGGCACATATTTTCTTTTCAGAATCACCTCCAATTACTCTGGAATTTCTCTTGAAGAAATCCAGTTTATACGTAATAAGTTACTGAGGTGCATTTTATTGGCACTGACAAACGAAAGCACGCAACAGGAATTTATACACAGTCATGTGTTACAGTGCTGGAATTGCAGCTTATAGAAGACGGATCAGTTTATTTGTAGTGCAAATTACTTGCACTCTCATTTGGACAAAACGAATATAATTTCCATATTTTTTTTATAGCCTTATTAAAAATAAATCTCAATATTGTGTTTCTCTGACAAATTCTGACTGACATTGATCTATTGTGTGTGGAAAAAGTTAGGTATAGAAAAAGAAAATGAAGCAAAGACCATTAATAACCACTCTGCTTCTCTTTGACTGGTTTTGTTGAGCCAAAGAAAGTCTGGATATGCTGAACCTGAGCTCTGTAAATAAAGTTACAGATTGAACTACAATGTGTCTAAAGATGTTTTTCTATTATTAAAGTCTTCTTTGCTGTCTCTTTACAACTTGTCACTTGTGAGAAATTTCTGCTCTTCTTTTTCTTGGCAGCCTTTAGTTTATTATTTGGCATCAATCTGACAAAATGAATATAAAATGACAAAATGAAATGGAAAATTATAAAGGCAAAATACTGGGCTTAAATGAGCTGAAAAGGTACAAGTTTAAAGGAAATGTTATACACCAAACTATAAATCGATTTACTCGGAAAATGAGTGGCAAAGAAGATTATCTTTAGGTAAAAGCACATACATATTCTTAATGAAGCTAAGCATCATCTATTATATCTTCTAGACAAAATCTATTGGCTTATTTATCAAATGAAATTTCAATCTAGGCAACCTTAATTTATTAATATAAAGATTTATAGAGAAACATTTTTATGTACACACACACACACACACACACACACACACACACACACACACACACACACACACACACACACTGATTACTTTATTAGGTAATTAAACTGCTTGGCAACAAGTGCATTTGGAAAACACAACTAAGCCAATCTACTCAACTTTAAACTGAGGAATGAGGAATGGTGATTTACTTGACTCTCAACATGGCATGGCGGTTGGTGCCCGACGGGCTAGTCTGAGTATTTCAGAAACTGTTCATCTGAAGGGATTTCCATGCACAATTATCTCTTGTATTTACAGAGAATACCTCAAAAAAGAAAAAAAAAATCAACGAAAATGCCTTGTTTGAAGTCACATGTCAGAGAAAAATGGCCAGACTACCTCAAGCTTACAGGAAAGAGACATTAACTTAAATACCTATTCATTAGAGCCAAAGTTTGGAAAAGGTGTCTCTGAACACACAAGATTTTGAACCTCGAAGCGCGCGCGCACACACACACAAGGAAAAATGTTTCCTGTTATGAATCTGAGATAGCCAGAATTTGGCATAAACAACATGAAAGCCTGGATATATCCTGCTTAGACTGAGGATATTGGACCCCTTAGCATCAGCACAGCCTACCTGAACGTTATTGCCAACCGTGCCCACTACGTTATGACCACACTGAACACATCTTCTGAAAGTTGCTTCCAACAGCATGTCATAAAGCTCAAATCGTCTCAAACGGAATTCTTGAGCATGACAATGAACTCACTGCAATTAAATGACTTCCACAGTCACTGGCTTTCAATCCAATAGAGCAACTTTGAAATGTGATGTGCAGCCGAAAAATCTGCAGCAACTGCGTGATCCTATCATGTCAACACGGACTAAAATGTCCGAGGTATGTTTCCAGTAACTTGTTGAATCAATGCCGTGAAGAATAAAGATGGTTCTGAAGGGAAAGCGGAGTCCAAACCCGCATTGGCCAGTCATGTGGGTTTCTTAATCCCATACCTTACATTCTGTGGTCACTAAGGAAATAGCGGGTAGCGCCTCAAACACTTACTTTGTGAGCATCCCCAAGCTCAGCACTAACTTAATGACCTCGGCGATGCACACTGCAGTTGTGGAGAAATACAGCTCCTCTGTTGAAATGGTCCTGGTGTACCGCAGTGCCACTGTGTAGGTCGCTGCCACCAGTGTCATCACCGTGAGACAGTACACTTTGAAGATCACGCTCACATTTTCTGAGGAGAGAAAGGGGAGAAAATATTAGCTACCGCTCGTGGCACAAAATGGTATAAAGCTACATTAGCGACCGCTTTAATAATTACTTTAAGAGCAGAAACGACGCGGTTATGACAGTTTATCTGTAAACTGTTCGGTTTTGCATTTTAATGTTTTGCTACCTAATGTTTTTGTCGCTCTAACGGGGTCTTACAGCTAACATTAACCAGTTGTGCTAGCTTGTGTTAACAAGTAAACTCACCGTTGGCCATAGTTGCTTCGTTCATCTACCGTCCGAGTGAATGGAGAAGTAATAATGCCGTTTATGTTACATGTCATCCAAACAACGCGTATTGCAAGCATGCAGTCAGTAGGGGAATGCCTCTCGCAGCACGTGAAACCCGTTTTCTATCTTATTCCCAGCTCCTGTGTGTCGTCATTCGTTCCGTATTACCCAGAATGCAGCGTAAATCGAGTTTACAAATGGTGCGTTTGTTTTCTACACATTGACGTCAAACTGTTAAACACAAACCATAACAATATTGCTCAATAGAATAAAGGCAATTGCTCAATAAGGTAAAAATGATTGAAACAAATGAGTATTATTAAAAAGAACATAAATAAATAAATAAATAAAAGAGCATCACGTGACCCCCCTTATTGAGCAAGCGTTATTTTTCTTTTGCTTTTTTCTAAGTTTTTCTAAGCTTCGGGATTAGTTCTCTAGACTTCCTGAGGTACATTAAACGCTCTTCCTTGCCCTTTGTTCTTTATTCTGTAAAGATCCCCTAGCAGTGCCTAAAGATACAGTTTAAAAAATATTTATTTCCTGTTATGTGTAGACGTAACACTGGTTCATCTACTTGAATAGATTAGTGTTACAAACTTTGGAAAGCCTTTCAGAAAGCCTGGAGAACTATTGCTCAAGAGCACTTTAAAAATTATAAGACACATTGTGTTTCTTTGAAGCAAAATATTGGCGGTATAGTGAAACATATTTTGCTTTTTTGAAACATAATATTAAGAAATGAAGGGTAACTCGACACTTCCTGTAGGTTCCTAGTAGTTAGCTGTGGTATAGTGAGAATAGTATGTAGGATTTTACTTTGGTGCCTTGAGTTTTCCATTACGACTGATATGCAACCAAACAGGTATGTCTATATAAAGTTCAATATGTTACCTTATTTGAGCTATGAGACCAGTTTAGACTGCTTTCAAACCTAGAAGTTTGAACAGTCTAATGCAATATTTACAACAGTTTGTCCAGTTTATATTAAACGATGTGTCTCCTTTGATTTAGTCGATGTCAAAACTGAGCTGATAGTCTACAAAGCAAAAAATAATCTAGGATTTTTCTGTTTTATAAATGCGGTGGCATAGGGGTTAACAGGTAACCAGTTTAGGAAAATATACTTTGGTCATGACAGTAAATATACTTCATTTTACTGTGTGGCAGATATAAATATACAATATCATTAACATCTGCCAAATAAGAATTTATAATGCACATCATTAAATTTGAGGAGGAGTCATTTCAAGTAAGTATGCATAATTGTTTCCCCCTTTTTTTTCAGATTGATTTCACTTATATCAGGTTAGCTTGTCTACGTTGACTTATGAGAAAGTATTCAGTCACAAAGCATACCGAGAACTGCTTTCACTGGCCAAAATTGTAATAAACACAAGGTCTAAGCCACTGGTAATGACAATATTTAATGATAAAATGATTGTTTAAAAAGGCAAATAAACTCAGCACATTAAAAAAAGAAGAGAAAACTAACCAGATTGTGATTATTTGGGCATATTATGTAAATCTAGATATGCACACACAATAAAAAAGAGAATTAAATAACTGCATATTTGAAATCATTTATTGTTTTGCAAATAAACATATCACAAGTCTGAAATACTGAAACAAAAACATGCTTTGTTAAATAAAGGAAAATAAACTGGATAGATTAGTAGTGATGTAGTGAAATATTGGCATTTCTAACTCTGTAGAACATGTCAAATCAACTTTACTGAATTTAGGTTTATTTATATTTATAGAGTCAAATAAGAGGTATGGAAAGGTAAAGACCCCACAATATTGTTTTTGTCATTTAATAGATAAAATAAACTAAGTGACAGGCTTAAATTGCTAACCTGTCTGAATGAAAATAACCTGAATTATAACATTTTATATCAACTAATAACTCTTTTAAAGGTAATTCTCTAGCACAGCTGAGCCCATAGGGCAAAGCATCACATTGAACACTTTGTAGAAAATGATTCTTTTGCAGTATAATGTTTAACAACTCACTCTTAAAGCAAATTAGACCCATTGACAGCCTCAGCTTTCAAGATTCACCGCATTATCTTTACACAGAAATCTGAGCCTCCTGTAAGGCTGCAGGAGCCACGTCTCTTCGTCTGACAGCAGCCACCATCAGCTACACCTGCTCATCACATATTGGACATGAAGATGATTTTTAAATGGGAAGAAAAGCAACTTTATTTGCCCTTTGAGGAATAATCCCCATCAGAATTGAAAAATATCTAACACCTTGTTGTCAGTTGTTCCCACAAACACCCAGCCTGTGATATTTTGGTGTAGCTGTAGGGAGAAATGGAACACCATCAATGCAAGTCCATGTTCTGCTGCTGCTGGAGGGAAAGCTTTGGTATCCACAGATGAATATAAATGAACTCAGGAATTGTCGGTCGGGACGTGCTCGAAGCCTTCGCTCTCCCTCACCAGCGCCCTCTCCAGGATGACGCGGCCCTCCTTGTAGCGCTGGCTCTCCTCTGTGGCGAATTCGTACATCCAACCGAGTTTGCTGTTGCAGTTCTTGCAGCTGACATCACGCACCATGTGCCTCCCCGTCAGCATGACTCTGTCCTGCACCTCGCTGTGCTGCAGATTCACAACCTGGAGAACACCAACCACACGTCACTGTACCGCATAATTGCTTTTCAAAAGTGATCAATACTGAGATAATTATTCAACATGATTTATTCCAGGTAACTGGTTTCAGTAAATTAGAAAATATTAAAGTAGTGAAATTGGACTTTTATAGTAAAGCAAATATGAAAGAAAGGGATGAGCTGAAAGACAAAGTGAGAAAATTGTTAAAAAACAAGACAGTGATAATTTTATCTTGATTATAGTGTTTTGTTTGGAAGCCAGAATTGTAACAAACTACAGCTTGAATAATTGCACCAACTTTAAATCTCAAAGATAATCAACAAAGATTGATCCAATAACAACAATTTTGGTTTGAAACTGTTATATGTATTTTGGGTTTTACCTTCATGCAAAACATTTCTGAAAGAAAATCATCTGGACTATAATATTTATAAGTTTTGTTCACTCAAGCATAAAATATGTTTGTTTTTTTTGTTAATGGAAATAACATAAAAATGCCATCTGTTATGTAATGTACCACAGACTCTGTGCCTTAGCTAATCACAAACCAATTGTGCCTGCTTACATAGAGCTTTTCTACCCTAACACAGGACTCAAAGCACATTTTACTACAAGCCACATTCACCCATTCATATACAATTTCATACAGTGCTTTGTTCTAACTGTAACAAACACAACCAGTCCAATGCATGAATCAGCAGCAATTAGGGCAGGATAACATGCAGACTGGACGACCTGGGTTTGAACCTTCTGGCCGGTGGATGACCATCTACCTCCTGAGTCACAGCCACCCTCATTTAGGGGCTTAAGGAATCCAAAAAGAAGGAAACAAATATGGTGACTTTAAAGTTTCCTAATTTCAGTTAACCGCTATGTACTTTGACAGACTTTAACTCTTCTAATACTTCTTAATATGAAAGTAATTATTTACATAGCTGCATTAAATATACTAAACAATCACTCTATTGTTTAAGTTAAAGTATTTTAACTAAATAACATCAATGTTGTCCATCACATGAGAAACTGATGTACCTTGTTGAAGAGGAAAGCCCGGCCAGTGGCTCCGGTGAAGCGGGTGGAGATGAGCTCAGCTCGGTTGGTCAGGATGGTGTCACAGTTGGCACAAGAGAAGAGGCGAGTCCCACCGATGTGGTCCAAGAAGATACGCCCCATTTTGAAGCTTGGCCTTCATAGTGAAGAAAACAGCCCTGTTGGAGTATGCCTCTCACATCTTTCTTTAGATTGCTCTCACACATACAGTGGGTTTTAAAGTGATGAACAGTGTGAGACTCTTTGATTTTCTTTTCAAGTTTCATGTGCAAGAAACTGACAAAAAAAGCCATGTGTCAAATTGGCCACAAATAACAGAAAATATTTTACTGTCTGAATGAACACTGTCCTTTCAAATAAAAAAATAATTGAAATACTAACATCACAAAGAGATAAATCAGAGGGGTTTAAATATAAAAAGAAATCTTTATGTGCAAGAAAACTTCCTCTTTGTTGGAGTTGCCAGATACATTTCAATTTGGTACTTTTATACATTAACAGCTGAGTCATTCCATCTGAAATCACAGTGGGCCTTTTGCTCACCCACCTCAGATTTATCGAAAAATGTCACACTCCAATGACTGGACATAGATAATGATTGCTGTGGAATATACGCGTCATATAGAAAAAAACAAAAACAGAGCAACCCACCTATTTTCATCCTTCTTTTCCTTCCCAAATGAAATCTGAGGCCATGTTTGAAAATGAAACAACAACAACTGGTCTTCCATAAAGTTTATCGTATCACACTACTATGATAGTCCACACAATATCTGAAAGACTCGAAAATATGTTGATTAGCTCCTTTAGGTGCTTTTCGATTGTTAGCTTGTGTATTGGTAGAAAAGGGAACTCAAACAGCTTGTTTTTATTTGAGGGAGGGGGGGGGGGTATCCAGACAGAGTAATCAAAAAACAAATATTCACCACTTACTTTTAAAATAAATAAATAAATATGATTTTGTACCGTACTTGTTGTAAAATAAACAGTGGGGTTTCTGTTTTTAAAGGGACCCCTTAAAGGCATCATCAGGCCGAGAGCTTCGCCAATAACAAGGTTAGGAACATATACAAACTACGTTTCAACATCGACATCGTAAATTATAAAAAAGGATAGTTTTTATAATAAACAAAAGATTCAGCTGAAGCGGACTTATGCCAAAAACCTTCTCGGAAAACTATATGATGCCAAATGTAATGCCAAAGTCACCCAAACAATAGCTAAATAAGGATAACCTCAATAGGCCAAAGAAAACCGTTACGTGTGCTCCAAATTTCTCACCTCGTTGCGTTAGCTGAAGAAAACTCAAAAAACTACGGACGTTTCCCTTGTTTTTAGTCGCCGGGTCGTCTTTATATTCGAGTATTTTCACGTTTCCTCTATTGTTATTGCCGTCAAACTCAGCACAGAGGGCAGCGTTTGATGCGATTTCTGTTTTTTTTACCCAAGCTGCCAAGAATGATATGACAGCTTCCGTTCAGGGGCTTAAAAATAAATCCGAATCGAAACTTTATTTTTTTAATACTGAAACATTTGTGTAAATAATATTTAATTATAAATGTTAGTGCCCTGAAAAACATCTTAATTGGAACAGTAGTCATAAACCTACTTTCTTTCAGCATCTTCTTAAAATAAAGGCTTTTATTTTGAAGTTTCGTTCTCTCCAACGTTTTCCATACTATTTAGTAGCTTGACGCAGCTCCTACCTTTGACCACTAGGGAGCAACACGTCATACCAAAATAGAAACCCTTTATCAGACCCACATGACTGGATGTTGTGGTATATTTCGTTCCTGCCAATTGAAGCATAAATCCACCAGTTCATTGCTAGATAGATTACCTTCTTTGATTTTTTTTTTTTGATACATGAAGTACAACTACCCTTAAACTGTACAGAAAGTGTCCTTTGTAGTAAATTTCTCCTTTGTTAAATGTACTTTTCATATGTTTTCTTCATTTTAAAGTAAAGGTAAATATGTCAACGAAGGTTGAATCGCGTGCTTGTGAGCAAAAACTGCAGACCGGTTTATTTTTAGTCAAATTTTCCATTGTGCTAATCTTGCAGTAAACAGTCGGTTTACCTTACAACCAAGATTAACCAATGGGATTTACCCAGGAATGTGTCCATTCAAAATAGAACCACAGCATACTTGCACCACCTGCACCAGCTTTCATTCTGTAGCCTCATTCTCCTTCCATGGCACTTTATATCTCTTCGTCAGACTTTCGTCAGCCCCCTAAAACCCATTTCCTATGTTATAGTGAGTCAAGCCAGTTTTCCAGAATAACACGTGTAGCTCTTTAATCTCTGAGAGGACTCGTTGCATCTGCTGTCACGTTAGACTAATGTGCTCTGAACAGCCAGAAAAACAATCAGGAACATTGGACTGATTGTCAATCATTCCACTTAGTGTCATATGTGAAGGCAGTCATTTCTCCATGCATTGTCTTTTTTCCTTGTTATCTATTTTTGCCACTCTCTTGTTTTGCCACTAATCAGGGATTTGAGGGGTTTTATTGTGACTTTTATGAAAACTATTCCAATACTTCCCCGTATTCATGGGTTTTTCAGTAGATTTAGTACTTTAGTGCAATCTGCCAGTTTACTTTTCTCATTTCAGTGCCTGATACAAAGGCTCCGAAACTTTGTGCATTACTTCTGAAGTTGCTTCTTTTCTCCGACAAGTCCATGGTGGAGAGTCCCAGTATTTAAGCCCTATCTGGGACTGTCCACCAATTGCTCTTAGAACTGAAGAAGCTTTTTGGGTGAGAGGGGAAACATCTTCAAGGAAACTTAAAGAAGTCCAGATGCTTTTCTTTCCAAGCTCCTCAGACTACGATGACCTGGATGACTGAGAACCTTCACAGACATATTCTCTGACCTCTCCTTTCTGCCACTCTGCCATAGGTGCAACACATAGAGATAGGCAACCATTCACACTCACACCTACAGCCAACAAATTCATTAGTTAACCTAACAAGCATGTCTTTGGAAGCCACACAGGTATACTCCACACAGAAAAGCAAATTCAAACCCATTACTTTCTTACTTTCTTTGAGCTTATCAGTGTCATTATATCATCATATATCATATATCATCTTCAAGCTGTGTCCTTTGAACAAATAGAATAGTCCCTTCCCTGCATGAGGATTTATGACAGCTATAATTAACTGACTAAGTATAACTGATAATAACAGAGAAAGACAGCTTACTGTAAGCTGAGAGAGCAGGCAGGAAAGAAAGCCATACAGAAGATAAATGAAAACAACATTAAAAAATAAGATGCTTCAGCAGCTGCTTCTGATCTCTCTGCTGGGTCTCACGTGGACATCAGGTCTCCACTGTTACTATAGCTCAATCTAATGCTCATGTTTCATGTTTGTTATGATGATGTTTTGTTTCAATTTGACAAATTATAAATATATATTTTGAAAAGGTTCTGCATGAAATGTAGGAATTATGTACGATTTACCTAAAGTAAATTTTGCAGAAGTCAGGTGTTAAAATAAGCTATTTTTAACTCAGTCTGTTAATACTAACATTACTACTTGTACTATTTATTTGCTTATTTTGGAGGTTTAGTTGAAATTATTGGATTTTGATGTATATTTGCTGCTATAGTTATTTATATAGTTACTATAGTTATTAAAAAAATAATTTAAGTAAAATTAAAATATTCAGTATATGACTGTCCAGTTGGTAAGAGTGATAGCAATACAGGAAGAAGATGTTTGTGTTTGTTGTGCTCCTCTTTTCCAACCAAGAGTGGATTTGAGCCAAGTCTGCAATTGAATAAAGAGTAATACTTTTGCCAAAAATGCTCCTCAGGGCCTTGAACTTCTGTACTTTGAAGCATTTTTATCATTTGTTATCTCTTCACGTTTTCTAGCAGTCGGACTGCCGTGCTCTCAGATGATCCCTTCGCAGGAGCCTCCTTCAACTGGTAAATTAGACAATCATATGGTTTTATGAACAGCCTTCGAGGAGAACAAAGCTCTACAGCTGACACTATAATACTGATCTTTATGATAAACTACAACTCAGCCATGAAGTGTCTGACCACGCAAAAGTACAGAGCAGGGTCGGTGAGTGCTGAGGTACATAGTGCATAAAGCTCTGCTGACTCATTACTGTAGTCCTAAACATCCTCTTGCATTAACAACAACAACACAAAAGCTGCACTGGGAGATCGATGTAGGTGTAATGATTAAGTCTGAGTAGAACGTTTAGCATGATTACTAGATTTGATAGTTTTAGTAAACTTTCCTGTTATCACACTTTTTAAAACTTTTACTGGGATATAAATAAATGTAGGTTATAATAAATGTATATATATAAATAAATAAAACAACTTCCCTGCTGCACACACTAATGTAACACCATCATGGGACGATCGTGGCTCAAGAGTTGGGAGTTTGCCTTGTAATCGGAAGATTGCCGGTTCGAGCCCCAGCTTGGACGGTCTTGGTCGTTGTGTCCTTGGGCGAGACACTTCACTCGTTGCCTACTGGTGGTGGTCAGAGGTCCCGGTGGCACCAGTGTCCAGCAGCCTCGCCTTTGTCTGTGGCTACAATGTAGCTTGCCATCACCAGTGTGTGAATGGGTGGATGACTGGTTGTGTGAAGCGCTTTGGGGTCCTTAGGGACTAGTAAAGTGCTATATACAAGTACAGGCCATTTACCATTCATACCTTTACCCAGATTTGGTAACTAGGCTAATCAGCTGCATCATTTTATTTTTTGCAATTTTTTCAGTTAATGTTGTTAGGCCCTCAGATGTGGGTCTGCTTTCCGCCATTGGACTTCACATGCGCAGGTGAGCACAGTTTACTGTTCAGCTGTGATAGCACAGTGAAAACCTACACAAAATTAGAAATTCACACTTTGGTCCTTTTCTACAGCACTGAGCTGTCCTCAGTTGTATCAAGACTTAGAGGTAAGTATATATCTTTAACAGCTTCTGACATTATATGTGTACCTAATAAAGTCGCTGTTGTTTTTCTGGGCTTCCCGTGGGACATAATGTGAGAGCTTCAATGTGTTCAAGTGTCTCTGGGATAATATAAAAGTAACCAAATGGCTTGATCCAAGCTTTACCCTCACTAGAATTACAGCACCTTACTAAATACACTCATGTCACGAGGCTAATAATTTTTTCCTGTTATACCACAGTGCTTTATCTATACAGCACTGATATGGACACAACGTGATAGTTACTGTTACAAAAACACTGCTATCATGTTCACGTCAACTTGGCAGGGCAAATTAATTTTTATGATTAATCTGCAGTCAGAAAGCTTAAACCTAAACTAGTTTTAACAGCCACACAGAATAAAACAAAGATACTGTACTGTGATTGAAGGTGAGCAGTAAACTCTTGCGTTTAAGAGATTTAGGATAGTAAATATTGGCCTCTTTTTCAATCTTTCTACTCTTGGGCCTGTATGATATTTTAATACATAGATATTATCTAATATGCCCATCTAAGACACATAGTTCTAGCTGTGAGCACAGATTTTTCAGCCCACATGTTGTTCAAACTTTCTGTTTATGAGAGGCAGCCATTTAGAAAGGAAGTTGGCTTAAAGGCAGAAGAGTTTAAAAAGTGTTTCAGCTCTTGTAGCTCTAGTTCAGTTCAATTTAATAGAAATGAATTTATCTAGCACTAACACACAGCCACTTCAAAGTGATCTACTGCAATAAGGCCCAGCACAGGGGACACAATTCTGCTTTTAGAGCTTATTTTGAACTGTGAATCATGCAAAGCTACCCTATGAGTTCAAGAGTGAAAATAGGGTAAAAATAAGTGCTAATGTTAAACTTGTGTTACCTTCTCTCAACCAGAGCTGATGGTTCTGTTCAATCCTGAACTGATTAGTCACCTCTCAGAGGAAACAAACCTTTACACCTCTCAGCCTATACAACACAGGTACAGTGTGTACTTTTTGGCTCATGAGGAAAAGCTATGATTGCATATGATGGCTTAACTCCTTCATGTTATTTTATTTTTGTAGCACTCTGGTGGATCAGGCAAAGAAACTGTCCCTCTATCTACAGAACAGTCAGGTATATTCTTGCATTTTCCAACCTTAAGGATAAAATTTGATTTTATGCTTTCCATGGTGAATCAAGAAGATATAGCTTATTTGGAAATGAGGGAAATATTAAATATTCACAATAAAAGTATTCTAACCAACCTTCTCAGAAAAAATATATATAATTCAGTGTTTGTTAAAAAAACACACACCAGAAAACAAAATATATTCTCTCATTATTGATTTAATTATTAAAAACTGGAAATTTTGCAGAACTATATGTTTGAACAGGTGTTGTTTTAACCTGCTGTGCCCTGAGAAAAATATCTAAAGATCATACTTGCCATACAATTTACTAAACATGTACCAGTGCATGGTGTTTCTTACAGGTTCAAATTAAAATTATTTCAAGTTCAAAAGTAACCAGCAGTGACTTCACCCCCAACAGGCTCCCAATGTGAATCGGGACTGGAAGTTGGTGCTTCTCTTTGTTCAGCTGGATCAGTTTTGTGCCTGTGAGGACCAGCAGGTAAACAGTGAAAGACCTTACTGAGGTTCCTTAATCTTCAAGAGCTCAATGCCCAGAGTCCAAATCCCTTGTTATTCATGTTTTATAGACTTTGTTGCCTTAATACTGTAGTTACACAGCCCAAGCTATCAATTCTTATCAGTTTCAGACTTGCACTATCCCAACTTTCCTTCATATATGCAAATAAAATTTGTTCTGTAGATATGTTGTCACTGTTGCTATTGCAAAGGTTGCCTTCTATAGCGTTTTTTGGCTACTTAGCATTTCCTATAATTTGATTCACATAACACATTAAAGTATTAGCCGACAACCAAACAAACAAGTGACTGTACTGGTGACTGTCTTGTTGTAAAAAAGTAGCATTAAAGTCACTAGGAGTTCATGGAGTCTGTTGTGTTTGTACTGCAGGTCTCATCAATTATCGCGGCAGTGGTCAAAGAGGTGGATAAGGCTCTGCAGTTGCTGCATTCTCGGGTATGTTTCATATTATACGCAGGAAGCGATTTTACTTACAATGTGTTCATAAAATTTGCAAAAACTGTGCTACAGCTCAAACGGACCATTGTCAGTGTTGCATTATGGGATGGAGAGCATGACACTATGCAGAGCAAGTAAGTTCACTTTTTCTTCCCTGACCTTTAGAGAATGACATCAAAACAGATGGCGTGCATGTGTTGAAGATGTAAAAGGAATTAAGATCTTTTTTTCCCAGGAAAATAAATTAATTAGATGACATGATGATAAGTCAGTGTGGCAATACAAAATGTCACTGCTGTCAAGTTAGAGAATGTTATGTTCTTAACCCGTTTACTTGTTTCCTTTAATAGTTTTATTTTCATTTTTTAATTATTCACTGTTGGGGTAGATTGTTTTCCTTTAAACAGGAGGATCCATATTAAGTTTTAATGAGTAAATGTGTTTTACTGACAGATCAGGCCAGTGTTTGGAAACAAACAGTGAAGGGGAGCTCAGGCTCCTGAGAGCCGTGCTGACTCAGTCTCTGCAGGTTTGTCCTTATTTCATGTTCAAATAGTGTTTGGATTTGCTTGAGGGTATAGCTAACCTCTTGCTGATAAATGTTGTTCCTAAACTCCCTTTTTCCAGGAATCTTTGGATGAGCTGTTGGTACAGAAACACTGGTACAGTGACAGAAAAGACTTCACTGTTACCCTTCAGGATATACCTTTCATCACAGACCCATCATTTATTGCTGTGAGTTAAATTCAGATCATATCATCCTTTTATTCTCCTATAAATCCTTTCAATTGCACTATTTTGCAAACCCAAATCTTTATTAGTGCCTTAGTCACACCTGCAGTTTACTGTGATCATTTCTGTCATCAAAAAAAAAATGCTAGAGCCTATGCTGACACATTTTTACCGGGCAAAACATTTTTATTGTGATTGAAGAAATTCACCCAACCTTTCTCTTTATAAGGCTTGAGAGAGCAAAAATTTATTAAATAGTGACCTATTTAACTTTTCTTCATCCATTTTGTTGCAACAGCAGTTGGTCAAATTGAACATGAAGTCAACTTCCTTTTCTAACAGTTTTTTTTTGTGGATGTGTATCTGTGAGGAGCACTTTAACATTAGCTTCTGAATATACAAGCCCCAGCCACTATCTCTTTAGACCTTCTGTTTATGAAGGGAAGCCAATCAGAAAGGTTAAAGGGATGTGATAGGGAGCTAAAACAGTTAGTGTAGTAAAACTAAAGGGCTTCAAGAAGGCCCATCAGGGTGATATTAAATCGAGTGTTGTAGTCTATTTGTATGCATTATATAAAAACTACTTTCAGGTGCTCCCTACGTCACAAGGGATCACCACAGCAGGTGGTTCGCACAGTGGTTTAGCAGGCGTTTTTATGCAGGATACTCTTCCTGATTAAGTCCCACAGGGATTTGTGTCTCATCCCAGCATCTGTGAAAATCGACTCCCAAAGAGTACAAAGACTTTGTCTTCTCGGTAGATGATATTAAATGTCTGTGTTTATCTTCCTGAACTGAACTGAAGATATTTTTTATGCACTGTACATTGTCTGTCTTTCTTGCTTTTAACAGAGAGGGAAGCATCTCACTGAGTCTGAAGCATTACAGCACAAAGATAAACTGTTGGTGCAGATGTGGACAAACCTGGTGAGGCTTGGGACTCTCAAAGTCGAATGCACTGGCACTTTCACACCCAGTTACTCTTCTCGGTATCCCAGACATGAAAACAATGAGCCTTTTGTCTCTTAGCTGCAGGTCACAGTTGCCCAATATGAACCAGAGGACAATGGTAAGATCTTCACATTGCCATGTCCAAGCGAGGTGAGTAATTTTACAGAAAACCCACTTACATATATGGTAATCACATTAGACACACTGTATTTACAGATGATGATTCTGTGCAGCATATTCCTCCTCCTTATCTGTCTCCCTCCCTTAGGAACGACCCTACCTGAGGACAGAAGGAAACTCTCCGTCATATCACCACAGCAATAGCTCTCCTCTCCTGGAGCCTGTGAGTTTTGTCTACAGCCAACCCGAACCAGCTTTGGGCCAGCTTTGCACGCTTCCTGTCAATTTCTGATTGTGCTCTGTGTGACTGCTCAGTTTACAGGGACAGATATGCCCTGTGAGGACTTAAGTCCCTCACCTTCCACACCCACTTCAGGTAAGATGACATTAAAGGCTTTTCTTGAGCACTTAGGTGACCTTAAATTAGCAAAAAAGTAAAACTGATTTTATCCAAGATCTGGCTTTTTATATAACATATTGAAGGTTATTCATTTATTCCCCACTTTAGCACATGGGACTAAAAACTACAAAGTAATACCTCTGACACTGTACAAACTTCAAGTCACAATCTAAGATGCTTTATGATGGAGCTTTGTTTTTGTTGTTTTTTGTGAGATGTCTTGGTTTCCTCAGTCTGTAAAATGTAAAGTGTTCTTTAAATCTGCCCTTTCAAATCATCCTAATAGTACCTCCCAGTACATTGATACTAGTATACAATATTTGTAGGAAGTTTAATTTTATATATTTTGTATTTATGTGTATTCTAAATACAATATTATTCTACACTTGTCTTATTAATTTTATTTATTATTCTGACCATTTCTTCTGTTTTTTGCAGTCCACAAACTCAGACCTGGAGACGTCAAAGTTGTTGCTGCTGTTGGCGATTCGTTGACAGTGAGTCATTCTTATCAACTTCTCGTTATTTAGAATTGAATAAGTTGATCATAAAAGTTTTTAAAACCTGCTGTTTTTCAGGCAGGCAATGGCATTGCATCCAGGCCATCTGATATCCTGGATGTCTTGCGTCAATACAGAGGTTTATCCTGGAGGTGAGTCAGGACTCTTCAGGTATCCCTTAATGTTGCAGCAAAATACTACTATTAAACTTCCTGGGCTAGTGTGTCACATCATTCATGTATTTAACGTCATGTCTATTTCCCAGCATTGGTGGAGATGAAAACCTGACTAGCGTCACCACTCTGCCCAGTGAGTCATTTAGATAACCAAACACATTGCTCAACATTACGTGTGAATTTTTTTTTCCTTGATTGTTATTACTATTCATTGTTGTTCATTATTATTGTTATTACAGACATCTTGAAATATTTCAGCCAAAACCTCAGCAGGACACACCTCAAGCATTCCTTAACCAGGCTGTGGCGGGAGCAAAAAGCCAGTGAGTCCTTTTAGCACAAATACCTGCCTAGAGATTTGTTACAGGTGATACATGAGTGATCAGCTTGTAGAATATGTTTTTCTATACTGAATGAGTACAGCTGTTGTTTTTGCTGTTTAAAAGTTTTGTTGATGTTAATGGTTCAACTTCGATAAAATGACTCTTTAACCATCAAAGAATTGTCTTTTACTGTGTTTTTAGTGATGTACCAACCCAAGTGCGTGCTCTGGTGGAAAGAATGAAGAATGACTCTGTATGTTTAAAGATATTTGATCTTTAACAATATTTTTACTTACCAACTCGATCGATCGATCGATCGATCGATCTATCTATCTATCTATCTATCTATCTATCTATCTATCTATCTATCTATCTATCTATCTATCTATCTATCTATCTATCTATCTATCTATCTATCTATCTATCTATCTATCTATCTATCTATCTATCTATCTATCTATCTATCTATCTTCACATTTGTGCATGTTGCAGAGGATCAACTTTGAATCAGACTGGAAGGTGATCACCTTTTTCATTGGAGGAAATGACCTGTGTGAGCACTGCTACAACTCTGTAAGTACTGGCATGTAGTAAGAACTCATAGGTCATTTTTAAAGAGCCAAAACGGTCACCAAACCCAAAAATGTTATATCTTGGTTTGCAGCTACGTTACTCTACAGAAAATTATGTTCGCAATGTCCGAGAAAGCCTGGATTATCTTCACAAGGAGGTAAAATCATCAGGCAGGCTGTCACATTTATATAGATGCAGTATGTATGCTGGTCCTGGTCAGTGTTAGCATTAGTATTAACTTAGCTAATGTCTGATAGGTGCCTCGGGCTCTGGTGAACTTAGTAGAGCCTCTGCAGATAACACAACTAAGAGAAATGCACAAAGATCCCTCACTTAAATGCCCAACCTGGCTGGTGAAGTGAGTATCACTTTTTTGTATTATGAGATATAAAAAAAATATGTAGGTAATGCATTGCTCAGTTGCTCTTTTTATCGTCCACAGTTATCATTTCATAAATAATCTTAAACTGTTGTGTAACCCCTTGTTATCTCTCCAGGATTATGTGTCCTTGCGTTATTTTGCCAAAGTCCAACTCTGAGGCTCTTCAAATGTTGGAAGACCTGAACAGAAGCTATCAGGTAGAAAAGTCCAGAAAAAGGAAATCTCATTAAAAAAGGAGCCCTAAAGTCAGTCCCCATTGATCGTCATTGTTTTCTCTATATTTCAGCGAGCATTACATGAACTCGTGGAGTCCGGCCGGTATGACACTCACTCAGACTTCACTGTGGTTATCCAGCCTTTTTTCAGAGACATCATTTTCCCCAGGCTGCCGGTCAGTAATAAAGCACAGAGCACAGGATTTACGGGTGTTTATCCACAGTTCACCTTATCCAGTATGTAACAACATGGCCCCTGCAGCAGTACACAAGGATTTTGTCGTTATTCCACTATAAAACCACTGAATCAATGGCTTCCACAGAATCTGTTCAAGCAATTCTGTAAATTATTCTGCAAAGCATAAGGTCTAATTTTGATTACCTTAAATCATCAACAAAAGATGTCAAATTTTAAATACTAGCTAACAAGAGAAAGGACTATTGAATTTCTGTAGAAATTCTTGTGAGAAATTGTTTGTGTCACGGCGAGTGGGGTGAGCCGTGTGGAGATAATAAAGGAGGATCCAATCGCAGGCACTTGTAAAGGTGTGAAGGTGGTTTATTGAAAATAAAGTACAAAATAGTAAAACGGCAAATGGGACTGCAGACTATCTAAACTGAGAACAACTAAACTACAAAACACGAACCAGAACACGAACATGTACATGAACATGAACGACGATGGACAGCAGGGAGAACACACAGATGAAACACGGTGGATACACAGACGGACCAGCAACTACTACAACAGAAGACCCGACTTAAATACACTCAGAGAAACACAGGGAGATTACACACAGGTGGGGGACACAGCTGGAAGTAATTAACGAGATGAGACAAGGGAAGTAAAACAATACACTCACATTAGAAGCAGACCTTCACAATAAAACAGGAAACACGAAATCACTACACAAAGACACAAACTCAACACTGAGAGGTAGACAGAAAATAACACATGGAACTCAAACTATACATGAGACAACAAATCCTTAACCACGAATAAACAGAAACATACTAAATATACTTGTGATTGATTGATTGATTGACTGATACTATTCCAAAGTTAAAAATCCACCTCTAAAGGTCACTCTATTCTGTCTGGTTTCAGTGGTTTGATTTAATCTGTATAATGATCGTGTCTTTATGTGATCTTTATCATTTTAGAGTGGATTGCTCCTTAGAACAGTTCAGATTGTGTATTTTAAAAGTACATTTCTCAAAATGACAAATTGCTCCCTTAACGATTAAGGTCAATGTTAAATCCTAAGTTCTTACAAAAACAGCTTTATTGACATTTTAAAAAGAAAAGAAAATACTGCAGATTCTTTCTTTTGTTTCTTTTGTTTGTTTTTGTATTTTGAAAGATCTCCTGGTCCTGATCAGATATCTAACACAGTAGTTATATTCTGACCGATGCAAGTAGTCCAAAAATCTTAACATTTACATATTTATTGTGCGTTTTTCTCAGGATGGCCGCCCTGATCGCTCTTTTTTTAGTGCTGACTGCTTCCACGTCAGCCAGAAGGCCCAGACCATGATGGCTCGCTCCCTTTGGAACAACATGGTAAATATATGGCAAACAAAAGGGACTCTTTTTGTAAAACACTTATTCTGACCCGTATATATTTTTGCTATTTGATACTTTTATTACTACAAAAGCAACATAATATGACATGAGTATTTGATTCCGACTGAACATGTGTTTGTCAAGCACCAATAAAGACGTAGTTGCCACACTTCAGCTGTTTCATGTGCTTCTAATTGTGCCACATCAGCAAGGATTTTTATATTTCTTTTGACATCTCTGCCTGTGCCACTGAAGAGCCTCAGTGGGGTCAGCCATCACAAACAGCAGCACTTACCTTCTTTCGTAAACAAAAAGAGGCTGTTACAGTATTTTGCACACATGCCATTTTGCTGTTGACTGCATTATTAATGACTGTTGGGGATGTTGTTCTGCTTCATGAAAATATTAATAAGTGGGTCACTGCATGGAAAACAACAGTGTTTCACCCCCCCACCCAGAATCAGAACATTATATAATAACTGTATTATATCTAATGGAACTAGTACTATGGAAATTTTCTGAATTACAGGCTTTCAAAGTACTTAGTGGTGGGTAAAAACCACTATGTGCTCCCTCAACAATGCCATTATAGCTACTGATGCTATGTGTAAAAGGCAGGAACATTGTAAATATCAGCTGATAAAACTACATTACTAGTATGAGTAGCTGAGCTTATAAAGAATAATATATATTTTCTGTACCCTTGAGACACAAGGATATAAGAATTTATACCGACTAACAAAACTGTATCTGTTAGACGTAATCTTGACTATTTAACAGACTGTTAAACTTCCACTGACTTATTGGTACTGAACATTATCCTAACATGATTATAAACACTATAAAGCTTATTTGCTCTAATCATTATACTTAACATGCTGTGTGCACAAATCACTTTTTTTTTTTTACTCTCAAAGTTGGAGCCACTGGGCAACAAGACTTCTTTACAGGACTTTTCTGTATCCACTGGCCTGAAATGCCCAAGTAAGGTAGGAGACAAGTCAACATGTCTTTGTAAATCCTCGTTGGAAAAATTGCTATTCAAACTTAGCTTAGATTACAAATGTTGTGGTTTCTTTGTCTAGACTCTAGCCTCTATAGATACGCATCTCTTTGTAATCACTATACATCACATTTAATTTAAGTTCTTTTTATCCCCAGACTTCACTTTATATTCGGACCTACAACAACAGCAATTACATCTATTCCAGTCCCTCCCCAACACCTCAGCCTAATACAGTGAGTATCTAACTTCCAGGTTTTTAAGGTCTTTATCCAAAAAAGAAAACCAGCAACTTCTATCACGATTAAAATATTTTATTGTTTAAGAGCCAAAGACCTGAATGGGCCATTAAAATTAGCAACCTACCTATTATCAACCTACCAAGTGTCAATCAGAGCTTTTGAACCACCCAACTTCTGTCATTTATCTGGGTTAAAGTTACTAGGACAGAAGTCTAAGCAGAAGTGTCCAGACCTCTCTCCCCCTAGCTACCTCGTCTACCTCATTCAGGTGTTAGCTGTTCCCAAGCTAGCCATCTTTCCTGTGTGTTCTGGTTCTCTCCTGGGGCCTTCTCCTGACAGGACATACCCAAAAACACTCCCCTTGGAGGCTTAAAGGAGGAATGGTCAGTTGCCTGAATGAACTCATATGCCTCCTTTCGATGTGTAGTGGTGTGGACTGAAATAGTAGTAGGCTCTGCTCTGAGCTCTTTTTGAATGACTGAGCTCCTCACCCTGGAAGATCATTTCGACTGCTTGACCTAAAGCTCATCTTTTGGTCAACATACAAAGCTTGTGATTGTCATAAATGCCAGGGCTTGTCTCAAAGCACACATTCAAATTACACACAACATTAAAGCTATAAGATTGTTTAAACCCTAGTAAACAGACTCCCTTTTTTTAGGGTTTGGGCTTTTTTAGTCATGCACCAGAGTCTGTTGGGTCTCAGAGGAAGCTCAGAACTGCTTAACACTTATCTAGATAACTAAAATAGATGCCAGTAATGAGCAGCCCGAGGGCTTATGATGGTTTATCTTGTGCCAGGGACTTGGGTTAGACATGTGGATATTTTGGAATTGGTTTCCAGTATTCTCCTTATTTTTAATTATTTCTATAATTCAGCTAGTATCTCTTATTATTGTTACAAGCTTTATGCACTTTTGTTGTGTATGTGTATTTCCCTCATTTACAAATGCTTGCTTCAAGGCCGAATAAAGCAGTGATTCTCCAGATCTTAGCCCCAATGATAGAAAACCACTAAAATCTAATTAATGTCTGCTTATTTTCTTTGGGTAAGCATTAGATAGAAACCGGTGCAATGCTTGGGCAGACTTTCCATTTTTAAAGGTTAAAAGACACAAATATTGTTTTTAAGAAATGTTATTATACTGATGCTTCACGAAAGCTAAATGTTCTGATTAATGAGGTCTGATTAAAATATTTTTGGTATTTATTCTTTCAGAACTGGGGAAGTGACTTTTCCTGTGTAAATATTGGACCATCTGACACTGTGCCAACTTCAGGTAAGATGGACACCCACATACACACAGACACACACACAAGACGTGTCCACTATCATCCACTTAATGCAATCCCAATTTCAAAAAGCTGGATAGATTTTGGAACCAGGGAACTTAAAAGCCAAAAACTTTAAGCTAAAGTACCAAACTTTGCAAGAACTAAAACTATGATAACCTATAAGGCTAAACTAAAATTCAATTTAATTCAATTTTATTTATATAGTGTCAAATCACCATAACAGTTGCCTCAAGGTGCTTTATATTGTATTGTAAAGACCCAACAATAAAAGACCCACTAAAATGTAAGACATAAATGTGTCACTCCATCAACACACAGAGCTATCACACATTTGTTGGTTTTGTTCTTAAGATGAATTATTCTTAAATGAAGACATTGATTTGACACAAGTAAAAATATGGTTGATTATATTTATTGTTAGTTAAGAATAAGTTAAGGGAGGGTGAACAAAGAAAAGAAAAATGATGAGGAAGGGAGGGGAGAAAGAAAAAATGGGGAGTGATGGAGAGGTGGTAGGAGAGAAAGGGAGAAGAGGGGAGGTGAAAAGACAGGGATATAAAGGAGGAAAGAGAAAGGAGGAGAGAAACTCCCAACAATCCCCTCTGAGCAAGCACAAGGCGACAGTGGTTAAGAAAAACTCCCTTTAAAGGAGTGATCAAGTGAAGAAGCAGGAGGGTCCCTCCTCCAGAAAAAACAGAAGCGTTTCTTCTTTTTTTGCCTTCTTCAGCAGGCACTGTTCCTGGAGCTCTTTTTTCTGTAGGATGAGGGTTTTCAGTTCTTTGATTGTTACTGCCATTTCCTCCTCAAGTTTCTTGCATTTTTTCTCCAGTTCTTCTAATTTTGCTTGTTTTTCTTCAAGCTTTTCCTTCAGATCTTTAGATGCCTCCTGTAATAGCTTTGCTTCTTACATGTCTGTATTCCTCTGTTGTACTTTGTTGTACATGTCTTCTAAGTCGTGATTTCTGCTCTGGATTTCTAGAAGCGTACACTGCAGGTCATCATGTGTTTTCTCCAGTTCTTGCTCTTGAACCTGCATTTCATTGTTTTTGCACTTCAATTTCTTACTAAGTTTTTCGAGCTCTGTGTTTTTCCTGAGCATGCCATTGTTCTTGCACTCCAAGTTATTATTAAGTTCCTTGACCTCTGTGTTCTTTCTCAGCATTTTAATCCATCCTATGCTGCATGCCCGAGCATTGTTTTCTTCAGTTTTTCCTTTTCTCCTTCTAGTAGATATAAATTCCTGCTTTATATTTACATTTAATTAGAAAACATTTATTTACAAAACAAATGACCTTTCTATACCTTGTTCATCTGAGAAACGTGCTTTGAACATAGATATTTTATACTGGTGAAATGAACCGAATGGCCGCTATTGACGACATAATAAAACATCCACCAGTAAAAAGTAATTAATACTCTGAGTAGTTTTTGAGAAGAGTACTTTGTATTTTTACTCAAGTATTTTTTAACACCAGTACTTTTACTTGTAATTTAGTACAATTTAACCAATGTAACAATACTTGTACTTAAGTACAAATTTTGAGTACCCTTTCAACCCTTTGAATATCCTAGTCCACAAGCTGAGGCCAGCAGACATTAAGGTGGTGGCAGCACTAGGAGACTCTGTGACAGTAAGTGCAATAACATAATTATTCCCCCTTTTTAAGCAGAAAAACAAACTTTCTGCATCTTTAAACTGCTGTGTGGTATATTTGTTTTCATAGACAGGCACTGGTGCTAAAGCAAAGAACATATTTGAGCTCAATACAAAGTATAAAGGAGTATCATGGAGGTATGATATATTCCCATTATACATGATGCTGACTGTTATAAACCAATGTACTGCTGATTGGCTTTTTTCACGTATATCTTAAAGCATTGGAGGTGATGATACTCTGGACACAGTCACAACACTACCAAGTGAGTTTATGCCACTCGTTGGGCAAAAACCAGTTACTTTATGGGACTGAAATAGCTGTTTCTATGGGGTATCTAAAGTCTTTAGACAATTCTTTCTGTTATACGTATGTCTAATAATCTCTGATTTACTGTTGAAAACATCCAAAAATATAAAGCCTGAAAAGAAATGTTACAGGAATTTGCCTTTTTAAAACAATTTCTGATTTGCTGTTAAAGATTTTGATTTGAAATTGCTATACAACTTAATAATAAAGATTACATGATACCAAACGACATCCAAGTTAAATCATTACCCCACTGTGTACAAGGAGAACGCCACTCTTGCATATTCTCATTACTCATTTATTTGTATTTCCTCAGACATCTTAAGGAAGTTCAACCCCTCTCTGAAAGGCTTTTCCAAAGGTCAGGGGTTATTGCAGAAACACTTCAACATGGCTGAACCTGGAGTTAAGGCATCGTATGTACACCTCAGTGAAACAAACCTTTCACCAACCCTCTTTCATTTTCTGTAACGTGTTAACGGTCTGTGTATTCACTTGTTCACAGAGATATCCCATCACAAGTCCAAGCTCTCATCAAGGCCATAAGAGAAGATACGGTACATGAAAACCGAGTTAGATTTAAAAATGAGTTACATTTAGCAATTTGTTTGTTTTTGATAATCAGTTTTGGTACATGTGCCCCACAGGAGGTGAATTTTGAAAACGACTGGAAACTTGTGACAATATTCATTGGAGGCAATGACCTCTGCAATTACTGCTTTGATCAAGTAAGTGTTCCCCCAAATTACTGCATTGTACACAAACAACAGTTATGGAACAATAACACAACATGTGCTTGACCTCTGTAGAATAATCTATCGCCCAAGAACTACAGCCATAATCTTAAGATCAGCTTGGATATGCTTTACAAAGAGGTAGGTTATATTTAAAATAGTGAACTACACTGTTATCATGAGTTTAACTAAGTTACATTTCTCTCCATGTATCTTTAGGTACCGAGGTTGTTGGTTAATGTCGTGGAGATCATGCAGATAAATCTGTTGAAATCAGTTACGAGGAACACTCTGGGCTGCTCACTAATCCAGAGGTTGGTTTTCTAGTGCGTGTCTTTTCTGACCTTTTCATAGAATGAAACTGGGATTTTACATATGTCATGTAAATCACTTTTTCAAATGTGAACAAATAAATGTTCCTTTGTTTTACAGATGAGATTGTTCGGAGATGATGTTTGCGTTGACTGTATCATTTCGACTGTATTACCATATTTCAATTGGTCAGCTGATAATGTTATTCCTTCTAAGGACAATAAAACACAATATTAAAAGGATTTTTTTCCAGGACCAGCTGTCCCTGTGTCATCAACCCATCAGAAAAGTCTCCAGAGCTTGAGGAGATGAAACGAATCAATCACGAGTACCAGGTCGGGAAGCCGTTTGTTTTAAAATCATTTCAATAACTTCTTTATTTAAAAAAAAAATCCTTTCTGTTATATTTCTTTAGTCTGAGCTCCAGTATCTTGTATCTGGAGATCTCTATGACGGAAAAGAAGACTTTGCTGTCGTACTTCAGCCATTTTTACATAATTCCTTCATCCCTAAAATTGGAGTGAGTAACTGAGAAACAAACCAAACACGAATTATCAAATGCACCCATATTGGTACTTTTTTCATTTTTTTCACCAGGAGGGTGAGCCAGATACAAGTTTCTTCTCTGTAGACTGTTTCCACATCAGTGAGCGAGCACATGCTGAGATGGCCATTGGTCTGTGGAATAACATGGTGAGCTGCGGGAAATAATGAACCAAACTGAAGCAGGGTGGTATACTCTATGCAAACTTTTAACTCAGTAAAAAGTATTAACTCCGTGCAAACGTTTCTTTTGGCTTGCCATTTTAAAGATTTCAACTCTTTTTCTTTCTTTCTTACAGTTAGAGCCTATAGGGAGAAAGCAGGCCTACAACAACTTCACATATGACCGCTCCAAAATTCACTGTCCTTCTGAGGTATTTAGGAAGATTTTAGAGAAATTCTACTAATCATGTTGCTACAACTATTTAATAATTAGTTAATTTAATTCCACTTACAATCTATGATTTCAAAAAGAGTTTTTTTATTTTAAAAAATACCAAAAGTATAAAAAAAAGCAAAAAATATTATAAATATATATACATATAAATATAGGGGCCACACCTGTCAGCTAAGACCAGGAAACTGAGGCTACAACTTCCACTGATTCACCAAAACTGGACAACTTGGTGTAAACAGCCTGACAGCAATGTCCTTTTTTTTTTGTTAATAACAACAGTATAATCATCTTCTGATGGCTGTTTCCAGCAGGACAGTGTGCCATGTGACAGAGCTCAAATAATCTCAAGTTGTTTTTTTTGTTTTTTTTACCATGATAATGAGTTTACTGTACTCAAATGCCTCTAGTCAGCAGATTTCAATCCAAAAGAACACCTTGGGGATGTGGTGTAATGAGATTTTTTTTTTAACATGGACGTGCAGTCGACAAATTCTGCAGCAACTGTGTGATGCTATCATGCCAATATGGACATGTGAAGATGAATAGGAGAAAATATTTCACAATATGTCAAACGATTTTAAAAATCTAGTGGATTATTCCACAATGTCACCCAAAATTAATTTTTATTTCCAGTGTTTCTCTAAAGTTCAGAAATTCTTACATATAGACAGCTCTTGAGCTTTTAACCATTTTATCTTTCCCATAGGCCAGTCCGTTTATCTTCACAAAGATCAACAGTCTTCCAAGTCCATCAGGAACCACACCTACTCCATTTACAGACTCCACCCACAGTTCCAGCTCTGCGTTAACAGCCCCTGTGCTCAACTGTCCCTCCTCCACCCCTGTGTGGGTGCCTGTCCTTGTGGGAATTGTAGGTTTAGTGGTGGGTTTTGCTGCCTGTTGGATAATTCTGTCTCTCGGTCATCGGCGCAAAAGCAAGGCAGAGAGAAAAGAGCTTGAAATGAAAGGAACAGCTTTTTAATGTTGTCTAAAATCGTATCAAGAATCAAATCAGTGAGCTGAAATCTGGACAAGACTTCATGATGGAATTTAGGTTTGAAGCCATCTCTCAAATATTTAATTTTACTATTAAAATGTTCTTTAAAAGTGCTAGCAGGTGTGTGAAATGTTTGTAATTACTTTGTATTGCACAGACATTTTGAACTATTCATAATTAAATAAATGTATGAATCCTGACAGTTTGTACATTTCACTCTCATCATACCCATTTTTATTTATTGATGAAATAAAAATGCTACAGTATTTGAGTGCGGTTTGATTCATTTGTTTAAAACAGAGTTGAATTTAGTGTTTTTAAATCTTCTAGTAGTTTTTTTGTCCAACAAGTGAAGCATTAACTTTGTATAAATATGCAAATATTCTCTAGAGAAGAAATCCCACTGGCTCTGGTGATCCCTCTAACCTTTTCATAGCACCCAGCAGCAATTTGATATTTGTGGTTTGGATTTATATAATGAAGTTGCTCAGCTTATCAGTATTGTCATACTGTTATTCATTATCATGCTACTCTCAGGGTGAACTGGAGTAACTTTGAAGATCACTCATTTCTGGCTGCATCTCAGAAAGCGCTCAATTGGGCAAATTAAGAAAATGTAATGTGACTCCCACCTTACTCATTAATGTCAGTAAGCAAATGTTGCACACATGGAAAACTAAGAAGGTGAACTGGAACATATTGATAATGTATAGTATGTCTATATCACATAGATAAACATTATTTATTGGATTTGTTTATGGAAATCACATCTTTTTCTTTTCTTTGATGGAATTTTCTCAATAAAAGACTTGAATTGTGAATGATGAAGAGTTTCTCCCAGGGGAAAGTGACTTATTTTCTCTAATCACTTTGGACAGTCCCCTTTCACATCTGAGACAAATATTATGACTTCACACCATGTGCTGAAAGATGCATTAATACAATTTAAGGACAAAAACAGAGAAAAGCGGATAGAAAACAACAATCAGACAAAAGTTGAGATTCCTCCACTGCCTTCTCTCTCAGACATCTCGATACCTCCACAGGTTTGCCACTTTTCATCCTTATCATAGCTCCCCACAATCTCTCCATCTAGCTGTAAACATTTAACTTTAGTAATCACACCATTAAATGGATACGGTCTTATCTATTCGATAGAAAAAAATGCATACAAATAAAGAATAGTAATTCACCCTATCTTTACTGTATGTAAGGTGTCCCTCAGGGTTAAATTCTAGGCCCCCTGTTATTTTCACTTTAATTAAATGACTTGCCCAATGTGTGCAAAATGTGGACACAATTATATATGCTGATGATACGGTAATTTTTACACAAGCCAAAACTGCTGATGATGCAGCCCATCAGCTTTCATTGGCATTACATTATTTTAAAAATGGCTGAATGACTCATGCCTGTGCCTTAACGTTAAAAAGACCGTATCAATGTTTTTTAGTTAGTGTATTTACAAAAAGGGAAAAAACTATTAGTGTAATGGGTCAGTGCAATATCAGGACAGTCAGGGCATGTGTAATACTGGGGTTTGTGCAATATAATTGAGGTGTTTCCTTTACTGTTATCTATATTGTCCTCTGTTGTCCACTCTTCTTGTCATTGTTTGTTCTAATATGATGTGATCACTGTTTTTGTCCTTGTCACATGATCTGTGAATAGTGTCTCTGTATGTTTTTACTAATTTATCTGTAACACCAACCTGCCAGAGAGTCTGCAGATGGAAATGAGCCCAAGCCTATAATCTGGCATATTTACATTTGTTAAAATGTTCATTAATATGTATTGTCCCTCTTTCTAAATAAAAATAAATTAAATTAAATTCTATTAAAATGACCCTCATCCAGATCGCACTGCTTACAGGCATTTTCATAGCATAAAAAGATAGAGCTGGAGTCATTTAGATACCAGGGGAGGTACATTAAGTCTATATACTGTATAATTGAATGCAAAATTTGAACCAGGTGTGTGAATTTCTCCTATATTGGCTCCCTGTTAAATTCAGAATTAAATTCAAAATCCTGCTCCTCACAACGTCGTGAATCATCAGGCTCCATCTTTGTCTTTCCTGCTTCTTTAGTGCTCACAGTGAAATGAGTGTGTTCAGTTGTACGCCTGAAAGGGTGAGCATTCAACTGAGTTAAAGGAGTCTAACCATAGTAAAAGTATTTCCTTTGCAAACCCAGCATTTCATAAAGCTTTTGTATCAATATGTTTAAGTTCACAGGGTTGTTGGATTTGTAAATATATTCTGGCATATAAAAGATAAACATAAAGTAACAATAAAAATGCCCTGCAAAATGCTACCTAGCATTAGCACAACGTCACTACCTGTAGCTTGTGCAGTATAAAATAACATTATTAAACTTTTAATTTAATTATGCTAAATGTATATGGTGCATTTGAAATTGTGAAGTAGTTGATGACTGATTCAATTTCAATTGATTTCAATTATATTAGTTCAATAAGGATAAGGTTTATATGTACATGTGTATATGTGGCGGATTTTAATCTAAAAAAGGGGAGGGTAGGTAGGCCTCCCAGCACTCCTGTCTACTTTCTTCATCTCTGTATCCCATTTTTCTTCCCCCTTTTTTCTTTTCCTAACCTCTTCATTTAAATACTTTTTAAGACTCTGAGTCAAGTGCTTGTACTGCATTACTGGACTGTTCTGAACGTCTTAAATCCCCTTATTGATGAAGCAAACAGCGAAGTGAAGCTTTACAAAAGTAAAGACTTAACAAATGAGTTGGGGCAAACTAAACTGAATGAAAAACAAAAACAAACAACCCCCCCAGAATAAATAAACTAATAAAAAATCGAAAGCTATAATACCTCTGTTCGTCGATACTGTGTCTTGATAATGCTCTCTTGCCTTATTTTATATCCATAGCTTCCGTACTTTTGTACATTTAAGTGTGATTTTACTTGAGTGAGCTTGTCCACTCATCGAGCCTACAAGTCATCACTCAGGGCCAGTGTTGTCCATTAACCTGCCTGTGTGAGCATCAGAAACATGGCGGAAAGCGAGTTGAACGTTGACAGCCTCATCTCTAGATTACTGGAAGGTAGGTTAGCATTTGTGATCTAGCGTCTTTATGTAAATTTATTCGGGGAGGAGAAAAAGGCTATCTGGAGGTTCTTGTTTGTAACCAGGAACTTCACGACATGTTTCGAAAGCATTTCGCCATCGCATCCTTAGCTGTCTGTTTTTCATCGGCATCAAGCCTTAAGCTAACCGCCGCGTTAAAAAGCTACGGTAAACGTTCGACCCAAATAGTGTGGCATCACTCTATCTGTTCGTTATTGCTGGTTAATGCTAGTTTTGAGATTGTGTGGAAAATAAGAGTGATGTCAAATTGGCTTGCTGTTGCCCGATAGGGATAGTGAAAGCTAATTAAATTAAGTAGTCATATAAGTTGAGGGTTTAACAGCACCTCTTTTGTTGTAGTGGGTGCTGGTTAATATTTTTCTTATGTTGGGGAACGGGAAGAACTGTGAAATTTTATGGTTTCTTAGTAACACTAATTGTTCTCGTTCCCAAGGCAGGTAACTAAGTCGGCTACCTCTGCGGACACACCCCCTTTACGTAGGGGATCACTAAAGCCTGCACGGCTAATGAGCCTTTGCTAATTTAAACAGTAAACCAGTGTATTCCCTAGGCTGTACCTGGGGTGGGAATCAACTCAGTCCACTAGTACTGTTCTGAGGTATTAGTATTTCCCACAGTACCTGATACTTTTAAATAAAGCAATTCCATAACATTTAAGAAAACGAGAATCTTGAGTTATTAGTTGCTGTACAATGCATAATTTAAGAGCTAAAATAAATGAAATGTATCAATAAAAATGACGTATTCGATTGATTAAAAAAGTGTCTTAAATGAAAACAAAATAAACAAAACTTAAAATTTAATTGTATTTTCGGTCCAATTTCTAAAAGCTGAAAAAAAACCTGCGTATGATACCCAGAATTATAAAGTAGTTTAAATAAACCCCACATCCATCAGTGTAAGTAAAAGTGAAGTGAACTTCTTTTACCTTTCACCCTAATCTTTTCATTTGCTCATAACAATTCAGTATTATTTTTGTTGTTGCTTGCCTGAAACCAAATAAAGAATGGTATACGGAAAACAATAAATAATATCTGGTTAAACATCCTGCTTATTGGCAGATGCACTTTGTGGTTATGGAAAAACCAATGATATGCAAAATCATTGTTACTGTCTTTACACTTCAAAATTTATTAAATCCTTCAATTCCATCTACTTTAATGCATGTCATGAACTAATTTTGGATGTATTTGTTCTGCACATACTGAAATTTGTGCATTTAACATCTGCAGGAAGAATGATAGTATTTAACATTACTAGAACTCCACTGTAATTAAAAATCAGCATCATGCTAATTTATTACAAATCTTTATTGTTTTTAATCTGTGGTTACCATTATGGGTTTAATGTGCAACTTGTACCTACTGTCAGTTTTTCAATAACATTTGTGAGTAAGCTTTCAGCTTTGGCTAGCGCTACCACATTTCTAAACAACCTTGTTTTTTTTTCTTCATACATTAATCTGCCCTCTAGACTAGACCGCCTGCGCTCACTCACTCATAAACTTCCAACTGAGCCAACAAGCTGTTCATTCCTGATCTTGCCAGTTCATAACAACCCATGTTGACTGGAGTAAATGGCATATTTGGCCAGTAGCAAAGCAAAACTTGGTGATCAGATTTCTTTCATCTGTGGTGCAAATGTAAATAAAAGACAAAACTTGTGACTTGAACATACAATTTTTTTTTATTAATAGTTTTGTTTAATATAAATGTTTTGGGAATTGGTGATATGAATGAAATGTTTTTCTTTTTCTGTTTTAATCACAATAATGATATGTGTGTTACTTTTTACCTTGTAGTGCGAGGATGCCGTCCAGGGAAGATCGTACAGATGACAGAGGCTGAGGTGCGGGGGCTCTGCATCAAGTCCAGAGAGATTTTCCTCAGTCAGCCAATTCTTCTTGAACTTGAGGCTCCACTCAAAATCTGTGGTGAGAACCCACCTATATCCCCAGAGGGCATTTATATACATTGTTTTTATTTGTTCACTACATTTACAATGCTTATGGGTTGAATTGAGCAAAAATCCACTTGGATTTGTCTTATATGTTTTAAGTCCCTTCACAGCAAGACAGTCCACCCCACAATGCTGTTATTTTTGCTCCAGGTTAACCATATTTAGATTCACAGTAGTTCACTGTAGCACAGAAACTGCATTAGTGAAGATTATGAATAACTGCCTTATTGCCTCTGACACTGCACTTACCTGTGTGCTTGTCCTGCTTGATCTCAGTGCAGCATTTGATACAGTTGAGCTTAATATTTTACTACACATTTTATAAATATGTTTATAAATATGCCATTCTTTTTCAAATATATCTGTATAATCACAAGAGATCAATAAACTGTAGGTAAAAATTTTAATTTCAGGTGATATCCATGGGCAGTACACAGACTTGTTAAGGCTATTCGAGTATGGAGGTTTTCCGCCAGAGGCCAACTATCTGTTCCTGGGAGATTACGTGGATAGAGGGAAGCAGTCATTAGAGACCATTTGCCTTCTTCTCGCTTACAAGATCAAATATCCAGAAAACTTCTTCTTGCTCAGAGGGAACCACGAGTGTGCCTCCATCAATCGCATCTACGGCTTCTATGACGAATGTAAGTTGAAAAATCAGTGCTTGCCTGCATCTGAATACTGTTAGATTTAAATTCTGTTAATTTAACTTGATGGTTACAGTTTCATAGATGTAAAGATTAGCTGCTTCTGTGGTTTGTATCGATACAAACTGAAGAACTATTTTCCTTTCTCTTTCTGTTATTCAATGGAAATAAGCACTATGGCAATAAATTATGTGTAAAAGACAAAAATGTTTGATCAACATTGGATTTAATCCTTAACATTCTCTAGTGCTTACTGCACTAGAGAATACAACTCATGATTATTAAAGTAATCTGATAATGATTAAACTTCAAAACACATATTGAATTTTCTGAAAGCTAAAAATGTGAAAAGTGAACATTTCTGGTTGTGAGATAACGGAGGTTTTCATGGATGTAAAATAACACACCTGAATTGGAAATTGTTTTTGGTTAAATTTTCCTCAGGCAAACGCAGGTTCAACATAAAGCTCTGGAAGACATTCACAGACTGTTTTAACTGTCTGCCCATTGCTGCGATTATTGATGAGAAGATTTTCTGCTGTCACGGAGGTTTGTGAAACATCTGTTATGTGGGAGGTAACAAAGTACGGCTGAATAATTTGTCTCCGTGAATTAAAAGTGTGCCTCTAAATAGGCAGTGAGTGATCATATAGAATTACTCCATTTATCATTCTTAGATATTTAAATGCATTTGAGGGCTCAGCTAGTAATATATCTTGTTACTATTGCATTAACTTAACATATTTTACTAACTACAGTAAATACTTGGTAATTCATGACATTAGTCAACTTTGTTTTTGTCATGTCTAAATTTTTTACTGATGCATGTAGTAAATACGGTCTTCTTTTGCTCAGGACTGTCACCTGATCTGCAGTCCATGGAACAAATCCGACGTATTATGAGACCCACTGATGTCCCAGACACAGGTCTGTGTTTAAGTTAATAGATTCATGAAGATCATCATATATATCTGTAGTCATTTCCCACTGTGTAAAATTATGAATACATTGCCACCTACTGCTTTAGCATGTAGACTGTATATAAAGGATGGACATAGCTTTGAGGTTTAAAGAGTAAAGCCATTGTCATAGTGCCTTAAGCCCCATCCAGATATGAAACGATTTGCTCATGGTGCCTTGCTTTGTAGCTGACAGATGCTCATTACAGGACATTTTAGGCTCTGGTTGTCTAGGTAACTCTCTTATGTTTTTACCACCCCCTTATGTCAGTCAGCACTTTCTTTGTTCCCACTCAGAGCTGTTTAGATCACTCACCTCAGAGATGAGGAAAAATGTAACTCAGGAGTGGTCCACTTCATGTCCTTAAGTTTTTTCATCTGTTGTCATTTGAAGCATCTGACTGTTAATGGCATTCCTGGATCTTTGCTTTCCATATCGCTGTTAGTTGTTCCATTTTGAACCCCCATTTAGACTGAATTTTTACAATGGCCAGTCAGGGTGACCATACCCATCACTTCTGGTAATTCCATCACATAGCCACGCCCATTTATGGTCACTGTCACGGTACACGTAGCTACCGCCACATCAGCACTGATATATGAGAGGACAAGTCAAAACCAGAAATTTTAAAACCTTTTTTTCTCCTTTTTTTTTTTACAAAAAGTGTCTTATTCCAGCTTCAGCAGCTGGAGGGCTGTGCTGCTCAAATCAACTAGTAATGTCAATTTGAGGTCGACTTTGCTGGATGGTACCATAAACACTTTTGTGATGAGGTTATGGTCTTGCTGACTAGTTTCAGTTATGTACGGTTTAGGGTGAGCCTGACTTGTGACTGACAAGTCTCTACTGTATCAGTGCATGGTGACAAGTTTGGATTTAAAACACCAAGATGTCGCTCAGAAACAAGTCTTCACAACAGTTTCACTAACCAACAGGTGAAATGTCAGTTTTTTAAACACACAATTACATGTAGAAGTTTACAAAAATAGGCACTTGTCGGTGGGTAACTGCTCAACTCGACTGCACTGCTGACCTAAATGTGCCACATTCCAGGCTTGCTGTGCGACCTGCTGTGGTCTGATCCAGACAAAGATGTCCAGGGCTGGGGTGAAAATGATCGGGGCGTCTCCTTCACCTTTGGGGCTGATGTGGTCAGCAAGTTCCTCAACCGCCACGACTTGGACCTCATCTGTCGAGCACATCAGGTAACACTCAAGCTACTTGATGACATACAACTGTATTAAAATGGCTCAGCTGATAATTAAACTTCCATTTGTTAATGAAAACAAGTTTGGTCAGTTTTAATTGAATTAAATCATTTTTATTTATTACAGCTCGAAAGTGAAAACAGAGCTGATCATTTTGTATGCAAAACATGTTCCCTAAATATTCTTGAATGACTTACAACCACCAAGTAGAAAGTATTTTTGGCTTACTGAGTGGAACATTAAGCTACCAAAACAATCTTTAAAAAAAAACAAGCCTTAAAAATAACTGAATTGAATTGATTACCAAAATAGGTGCCAGTTAATTTTCAGTCAGTCATCTTGTATTAATCCTGCCACACCACAGGTTGTTGAGGACGGTTATGAGTTCTTTGCAAAGCGGCAGCTGGTGACCCTGTTTTCTGCTCCCAATTACTGTGGGGAGTTTGACAATGCAGGCGGCATGATGAGCGTGGACGAATCACTCATGTGTTCTTTTCAGGTAGAGCGTGTTAATTTTGATGGCACATTAAATCTCCCTTAAATCCTCTGTAGGCTTATGTCAACACTGCTATCTGTTCTTTTCAGATCCTGAAGCCGTCAGAGAAAAAAGCTAAGTATCAGTATGGAGGGGTGAATTCAGGACGCCCTGTCACCCCACCTCGTACCACTCAGGCACCTAAAAAGAGGTGAGCAGCTGGCCCCGACTCTCCTGCTCCTCCTCTGGCTGGGCTTTGGCCCACATCCCTGCAGGCTGCCTCAAACACTCCAGCCTTCTCAGTCAGTTTATTCATGTGTAAATAAAAACTCAAAGAGAGGGTTTTTTGTTTTGCTTGTTCTGTGGGTATTTTTATGAATATGTGAGTGATTTTTCTTTTTTAATGCTACAGTATGTATTTACTCAGCTCATTCAGGAATATTAACACCAACCTTTTTTCGAAATGGGCGAGATGCTTCTTTGCCTTCAGATTTAAAAAAAAAAAAAAAAAATCGTGGTTTTGTAAATGCATGCACGCTTGTGTGATTGAGATGAGCTCTTTGTTTAAGCAATGTGTAAAATCAGCACTCTCCCAGCCTACAGGTCCGAATAATTCCAGTCTCATCTCGATTCCCACTGTGTTATCTCAAGTATTACACTGGTTAAATCGTTAAACATTTTGGGAAATATGCTCCTTTGTGTTCCTGCAAACTATCAGGTAAGACTTCTCACCTGTTAAATATGGCTTTCATAGCTTAGCACAAGGGCCTGAAATCACTCTTCAGACTTCCCAGTATAAAACTTAAATTGACAGATCTCTTGTTAAGGACACATTGCATCTCAATACTTGTCACGCTTTCAAAAGTATGGATGTGCTCTCAAGGAATGGCTGTTTGTTGCATTAGTGCATTTCCCACCATCACGGGTGTTAGTTTGCAAAACAGATGTGCCATGAGCACAGAGCCATTAATTAAGACACAAATTGTTGTGCTTCCAGTCTGAAAGTGCAAAAGACTCTGGAGACACTCAGGACTAACAATTTTAAGTTTTCCTAATTGATACTTTGAGGCTTTAGTTGTGCTTTTAGGTGTTGGTTTGGTTTAGGCAGCAAAAATATTTGGTTAGATTTAGGAAAAGATCATGGGTTGGGTTTAAACAGGTGTAAATGGTAAATGGCCTGTATTTATATAGCGCTTTACTAGTCCCTAAGGACCCCAAAGCGCTTTACATATCCAGTCATCCACCCATTCACACACACTGGCGATGGCAAGCTACATTGTAGCCACAGCCACCCTGGGGCGCACTGACAGAGGCGAGGCTGCCGGACACTGGCACCACCGGGCCCTCTGACCACCACCAGTAGGCAACGGGTGAAGTGTCTTGCCCAAGGAAACAACGATCGAGACTGTCCAAGCCGGGGCTCGAACCGGCAACCTTCCAATTACAAGGCGAACTCCCAACTCTCGAGCCACGATCGCCCCAAATGTTGTAGCAAATGTTTTAAAGCAGCGCATGTGGGCACAAGAGGTACTTCCAACTGAAGTGCATTAAATTCAGTGCTGGGGTAAGTGTCAACAAAAAGGACAATTTGTGTTCACAATTAGTCGTTTGTCTACTCCTTCAGGTTTTGCAGTGAGACTGAGCTGCAGGGTAGCATGAGCAAAGTATCTACCAGGTCGATTGTTAGATTTAGCTCCTCGAGTACTATTTTGTTTTTTTTTTAGGTTTATTCACAAATTAAATTTGAATTTGATTGCAATCAAATTTGGACTACCTTCTTAAAATTCACATACTATATAAGTATGGTGTACAGCATTAAAGTTGACTCAAAGAACGCCTTTAAAATTAGTGTGGGTTTTTTTTTTTGTTCGTCCAGATAAACCAAATATTGTTAACGTTCTTGTTAATATTATTGGGCTTTGGAGGTGCTGATATGTTGATTTTGTTGTATTTGATCTCTGCTAGTCATGCTAGACACTTGATTCCAGTCTTTATGCTAAGCTCTGTTAGCTGTACCTACAGTCCCAAACAACACAACAAACGAACCGTTAATCAATTCACCATGAATTTCACACTTAGCAGGTACGGCCAAAGCATATTTCCCATAATGTTGAATTTTATCTTTAAATGTGACAGCTAAGACTTTTCTCACGACTCAAGAATGTTTTCTTCCTATGGAGATGCCAATAAAATCCAGAGACTTTTATGATGTTAGTGCAATAAACATTGCTAGAAATTTTGCTGTATGCAAGCACAAGTATGTGAGAGGGCTATTAAAGCCTCTTAATTTCAAAAAGATGCCAACTTGTGCTAAATCTTTAGTTGGGCATTTGTATAAAGCCGATGCTCCTCGTAGTGTTTCAAGTCCATTTTTCCACAACTCATACTGTACTGTGTACATTTTTAATCCCTCACATCACTGAACAAGCATTAGTGGGTGTTTCCATTGTTGGTATAAAATATCGATAAAGCAACATTGTAAATGGTTCCTTTTTTGCTTCTGAAGTAAAAATCCAGACATCATGGACCCACACCGCTCAGAGAGCACTTTGAGTGTGTGTCCTTTAGTCTGATAAATACAGTAAATGTGTAGAAAAGTAGACAGATGTGCCAGTGTGAAAAAAGAGAAATAGAAGGTAAGAAAATGAAGAACACGGCATCTTGTTAGATACAAGACGAGGTTTCAAATACAGGATTAACTAGTCGTTGTCAGTTTATTTTTAGTGTTCACAGCTCAGTTGTATGTTTGTTCTTCACAGCAGTGGGGTTTGACCATTGCCCTCTTTCACTGTCCAGAATGCATTTTCTGTTACTGTGTGTAAAAAGAGGGTAAAATGTATCAAGTCAAGATGCCTGCATTTTGTTTGTTGTTGGCATTGCATTACGTATAGACTGTTCCGACTTTGTGGTTACCGAATCAAGTACAGTACATCATTTCCAACTCACTAACCAACATTTAACCTTCAGATCTTGCCTTTTGCCTTGTAAATCTATTGGTCTTCAAGTTGAGAAACCGTATGTTAAGATGTTCTGAGATTTGTACAAGTTTGTTTCAAATGAGTGAAATAAATGGAAGTGCTGTTAAGCCTGCTTTAATACTTGTGTCTGATTCATTAAATTAGTGCAGATCATAGTGGTAGTTTGGTTAGTCTGCTGACACTCAGAAATCACGGTGATTTGTTTTAGGCACAGGAACACAGAATACCCTCAATACTGCTGTTACTAGTTACATTTAAAAATTAGATACACCAGTCAAATAATGTGGTTAATAAAAAAACAAAACAGTGATTTTACACTGTATGTTTTGACAACATAAAGACAAACCTCAGTCTGACTTGAGAGCTTGCAGCACTGACTGTGGTACTCTGCTGACGTAGTACTTGTGGTTACGGAGTGTAGCAAGAACCCCGGCAGAGTTCATGTGCTTTACACTAGCATCATAGCGGTATGCATTTCCATGCATATCAGTCAGTTTACCTGCATTAGAAAAAGAGATGATCAGGAAATATTTGGGAAACGATTTTAGAAAGTGGTTTAAACCCTAAAAAAAACAGTGTCTATACATGACATTATGTTGCTATATGATTAAACGTTTTCACCTCCAACAGCATGCAGGATTGCTTCAGGAGCACAAGTGTCCCACTTCTTGCACCCTGGACTAGCAAAGACATAGGCAGAAGCTTTTCCTTCAACAAGCTGGATAATCTGCAGGTAGAGAAGCACGGACAGAAAAATGTACGTTCAGTCTCTCTGTGTAGAATTTATCTATGTACAGTGGGGCAAAAAAGTATTTAGTCAGCCACCGATTGTGCAAGTTTCCCCACTTAAAATGATGACAGAGGTCAGTAATTTGCACCAGAGGTACACTTCAACTGTGAGAGACAGAATGTGAAAAAAAAAAAAAAAAATCCATGAATCCACATGGTAGGATTTGTAAAGAATTTATTCGTAAATCAGGGTGGAAAATAAGTATTTGGTCAATAACAAAAATACAACTCAATACTTTGTAACATAACCTTTGTTGGCAATAACAGAGGTCAAACGTTTACTATAGGTCTTTACCAGGGGCCTGTTCTTCGTACGTCGCTTACTACATCCAAGATCAAATGACACATCCAAGACCAAACCATCGCGCTAACCGTGAGCTCGCTAATCCGGTTCCCCGAACACACCTGCTGTTGACGATTAGTACAGCTGGACACAGTAATGTGACATCACTGGGTGTCGTAAAAGGGGCTACGCATCGATAGTAGAAACATTGATCGGCAACCCGCTGATTGGTCGGCGAAAATGTCGAAGGAGCGCGCTCGGTATTTTCCGGCAGCAGAGCAAGAACTCATGAGTGAGGGATTTCAGGAGTTTCAGAGTTTAATGAAAACGCAAGAGAACACTGCAAAGGCTGAAAAAGCAAGGAGAGAGGGCTGGCAGAAAGTTGCTGACAAATCAAACTCGTAGGTAATTTAATAATAATAATAATAATAATAATGGATTGGGTTTATATAGCGCTTTCCAAGGCACCCAAAGCGCTGTACGATACCACTATTCATTCACTCCCACATTCACACACTGGTGGAGGCAGCTACGGTTGTAGCCAGGCTGCCATATCGCGCCATCGGCCCCTCTGGCCAACACCAGTAGGCGGTAGGGTAGAGCTATCATATGACACTATATTGTCCAATATCATATGGCATTATATTATAATATGTTATATTATATCCCCTTTCACATTAGAGCCACAACAGGACCCACAAGAACATGGGAACAAGTAAAAGTGGAATACAGGAGTATTCTACAGAATGGTAATATTTATCTCTTAGATTGCTTTTCGTCTCTTGGCAAGGTAATACTGGCCTGTAATACTCTGTTCATAACAGCAACCAAGAAAAGGGCAGAGGAAAAAAAGACAGGTGGTGGTCCTGCACCCCCTCGTCAACAAGTTGGTTAAGTAAATAATACCCTCACGGGAATATCGATATCTCTCAATGAGCACACTGTCGCGCTGAGCTAAAGGATCCTGTCTATCCCGCAATATACGCTGAATTCTGAGGACTCTCCTTATCAATCTTGCACCTTCCGCAATGGGTTGGTCGCGTATACGGACAGGACATGGCTGCGACAGGCTTCCCAAATCCACCTTCGCTTTTATAGCCGTGGTCTCTCATCTTGATTACACGAAGTAATTTACAATTACTACTCTGAAATATGAATTACATCTGTAATAATCACATACATGTAATAGAATGTTAATAGTACATTTCCCTTTTTTAGGAAATGACCTGTATGTATCTGTGTGACATCAATAAAAGGATCAAGTGCTGCATTATCTTTAGTTACATTGATGTTATTTATTTATGGTGAAACAGTGGTGGAATATCGCTGTTGCTTTCGTATGAATGAAGCGGACATACCTGCGTGGCCGCGATCTAATCCTGTTTACATAAAGTAAACCTGCTCCCGAGCAGGTTTACGCTTACGGCTCTGTTGCTATGACAGCAAGTCCCGGATGAGCTTCGGGGAACCGAACGATCCAGGATCACGCAAAATCGTCAACAATCTAATCCAGCTAACTTACTTAGCGAGGTACGAAGAACAGGCCCCAGGTTTGCACACACAGTAGCTGGTATTTTGGCCCATTCCTCCATGCAGATCTTCTCGAGAGCAGTGATGTTTTGGGGCTGTCGCCGAGCAACACGGACTTTCAACTCCCGCCACAGATTTTCTATGGAGTTGAGGTCTGGAGACTGGCTAGGCCACTCCAGGACTTTCAAATGCTTCTTACGGAGCCACTCCTTTGTTGCCCGGGCGGTGTGTTTTGGATCATTGTCATGTTGGAAGACCCAGCCTCGTTTCATCTTCAAAGTTCTCACTGATGGAAGGAGGTTTTGGCTCAAAATCTCACGATACATGGCCCCATTCATTCTGTCCTTAACATGGATCAGTCGTCCTGTCCCCTTGGCAGAAAAACAGCCCCATAGCATGATGTTTCCACCCCCATGCTTCACAGTAGGTATGGTGTTCTTGGGATGCAACTCACTATTCTTCTTCCTCCAAACACGACGAGTTGAGTTTATACCAAAAAGTTCTACTTTGGTTTCATCTGACCACATGACATTCTCCCAATCCTCTGCTGTATCATCCATGTGCTCTCTGGCAAACTTCAGACGGGCCTGGACATGCACTGGCTTCAGCAGCGGAACACGTCTGGCACTGCGGGATTTGATTCCTTGCCGTTGTAGTGTGTTACTGATGGTGACCTTTGTTACTTTGGTCCCAGCTCTCTGCAGGTCATTCACCAGGTCCCCCCGTGTGGTTCTGGGATCTTTGCTCACCGTTCTCATGATCATTTTGACCCCACGGGATGAGATCTTGCGTGGAGCCCCAGATCGAGGGAGATTATCAGTGGTCTTGTATGTCTTCCATTTTCTGATGATTGCTCCCACAGTTGATTTTTTCACACCAAGCTGCTTGCCTATTGTAGATTCACTCTTCCCAGTCTGGTGCAGGTCTACAATACTTTTCCTGGTGTCCTTCGAAAGCTCTTTGGTCTTGGCCATGGCGGAGTTTGGAGTCTGACTGTTTGAGGCTGTGGACAGGTGTCTTTTATACAGATGATGAGTTCAAACAGGTGCCATTCATACAGGTAACGAGTGAGGGACAGAAAAGCTTCTTACAGAAGACGTTACAGGTCTGTGAGAGCCAGAGATTTTCCTTGTTTGAGGTGACCAAATACTTATTTTCCACCCTAATTTACGAATAAATTCTTTACAAATCCTACCATGTGAATTCATGGATTTTTTTTTCACATTCTGTCTCTCACAGTTGAAGTGTACCTCTGGTGCAAATTACTGACCTCTGTCATCATTTTAAGTGGGGGAACTTGCACAATCGGTGGCTGACTAAATTTTTGCCCCACTGTAACTAGACAAAAGCATTCACTTTTCCAAGTTTTAATTTTAATAATGTAAAAGAAAAATCTCACTGCTTCATAATTCATTGGTCACCAATGCAAAAAAGTGAGTTCAATTTGTTAGCACTTTTTTTATATTGATTTACATCTTTCTTTTATTATTTATATAGTAACAACCTTCACCACCTTCATAATGGGGTGCTAAACTAAAGCAAAGAGCCTGCAACAATAGAGAGAAAACCACATTTACAACAATCTTCTATGAATGCTACTTTGCAATACTGGCAATCTTTTAATATAAAGAGAACGCCGGTTGGGGTGAGAGGAAAGAAGAGCAGAGAGAGCTGATAACCAATAAACTAAACAAAGCACAAACTCCAGGACGATACATAAAATAAAGCCATGGAGTAGTGGGATATAAATGCATGAAGGGTGCATTTGGTAGATTATGTGAGGTATGCCTGCAGACAAAGCCCTATGATAGCATAAGAAGAGCACAGGACCCTACTTTAACAGAACCTGTGGATTCAAAGCTTGTGATGGCACACGGGGAATCAATCAACTGACTGTTCATTCTATACGTGCAGTTTTTCTGTCTTGATGATCTCTGAAATTAAAGATAATGTTGATAAGTTTTAAAAAACCCTGCCCGAACAAGTACACAGAGTTGTTACCACTGTCAGAAGAAAATTTTAGATCCATCTTACCTTATTTCCAGCACCACCCACTCGTACAACTTCGTGAGGCTCCATGGCATCCACACAGTCTGTTACCAGCTTGTTGCTATGGGAACGGGTGGTGGTGACAATCCGTCTGTCACCTGGAACTTCCTGGAGCTGGAACCCAAAAGCGCCCAATCCCAGCATCCCCCACATGGTTCTTCCTAATTGTGTTCCTGCACCAAGCTGATGTTGAAAATGTCACAATTAACCTTACTCACTCAACTACTACAGACTGTTTCTGTTACATATATGTGCAGCTGCAAGAGTCCTACTGTGATATCATGCTTTTACATTCCCTAATGTGCACAACAATGAGACAAGCCCAGATATCAAACGGTGGAAAAGCAGGGGTTCAAGCAACTGGTTAAAAAGCTTAACGGAAGTGACGACATTCCAGGTAGAAAATATTTTTCAGTTTCAGTTTTATTGGGTGTCAATATCGTGCAGGTCCTGGAGAGTTACAAGGTTAGATTACTTTAGTTATTCTAAATTTAGAAGTTAAAAAGTTAATCATCATTAATATCATCATTGCAAATTTCATTGAACTATTGTGTTATAATTTTAAAGCTATATTGCTCACTCAGATGCTAAGCTGCTGGCCTATTGTTATAGCTTGCATGTAGATTTTTAATAAGCGAGCTATTCTATAATGCATCTCTAAGATGTACAATGCAATTCAGCAACTGAAGACTAAAATATGGCTCTAGTCAGCGTTTATCAGGAGAAGATGGGCCACAGCACAGCTGAGACTTCTAATTTTGCCTCTGAGAAGCCATCAAGCTCACCAGGTACAGCATGCTCAGTGGGTAAGAAAATCACATTATTTCCATCTCTGGTGACTCTTTCATCTGTGCAGCTTTTGTGCGCTGTTTTTAGTGCGTCTTGTGATGATTTTGTTGTGTACTATAAGGTGAATGATGTTTACAAAAAGTACTACAAAATAGCCGACACACTATATAGCAAAGCTGTTAGACAGTTTGAACATAGTTTTGATTTGGCTTGTACCTGGTAGTTGTAGAACGGCTGGTTGATCACGCCTGCGATGGCTTTGCCTCCATATGCAATCCCAATGAGCACTGTCACATTATCCAGGAGCCCTGAAGTCAGGAAGCAGCAGGATGTTAGCTGGAAGCCACTAAACGACATTACTGCACTTTCACTCATAAATATTTCTAGTGTGGCCATAATAATTAATATTCTGCAAGGCCCGGCTTAACCGTTGCCTTCCCATACAGAGAGCTGTGCTGTGAGGCTGAGGGGTGTCCAACCCTTTGTGTGGTGCCTGGGCCACAGCTTGGAAATGGAAACACCTCGATGCTAGGGTCAGCAGAAAGACAGCGGACAGGTGGATAAGCAGGAGCAGGGATGAACAAAGAAGAGGCAAAAAAAGTAGCAGTGAAGTTCTGAGAGCTGAGAACCAGAAAGCAACCAAGCAGGCTTGTGCACAGAGAGCTTTATGCAGCTGAATACACAGAGATGGGAGGAGATTTTTAAGACATGCTTCAGAAGAGCATACCTTCAGTATATTCCTTTGTGCCATCAAGAGGATCTACCCACACAACTATCTGAAATTCAGATAGACACATTCAGAACAAGTACGTATACACCGTAGGAGGTAAACAGTGTCCAAGCAACAACTGTACAACACTGATTTGTAATAGCAGAAAATACTTTTTTATTCAGGTGCTAAACCTCTGAAACTAAACCCACATGTGATTACCTCTTCTTCTTTCAGCTGGCTGTACTCAGGTGGACAACTTCTCTGAAGAATTTCCTCTGACTGGCCAGTCTCAATTAGATCTTCCTGTATCACTTCAGAAGGAAGATCCTGAACAAAGTATATAAATATTCATGAGCTTTGTCATAATACGAGGATGTTTTTAGGTCTAGGTATCCACAGCAAATAATTTGGCTAAATATTGTTGACACTTACCTCCTCTCCAATTATGGTGATTTTGGGGAAACGTTTGGACAGTGAAGCACAAATGCTCTGCTGTGCTAGTCTGTCTGCCAGTGTTTGCAGATCATTAGCGCCTGTCTGTGCAAAAGTAGAAACAGAAATGTTAAACTTATATGTTTAACCATGAGTGCAGCTAGTGTTGTTAAACCACAAAATGCACATAGTGGGGTCATACCTTTTCCACAATACCAAGTTCTCCACTGTGAAGGACCTTCCGTACAATGGTCCCAGCCTTTTCAGCCACAGCATAGGCTGAGGCCACCAGTCGCATAACAACAGCAGGACTTCCAGACATTGCTTTCTGGTTGGTGTAGGGCAGAAGAAAGTAAAACTCATAAAACTAGGAGTGATTTTGTTCATTATGCCAATCTGCTATAGCCAGGTTTAAAAACTCAAATGCATAGTACTCCAGTTGATAAATATAATATCTTAAATAAAAGATAACAATGATGACCCTTATTGTTATCTGACAGAGAAGCTCTTCTACCCCTATATACGGGAGGAAACAGGACTGGACAACCGTGAATAGGAAGGTTAACAACAAATCTCCAAAACAACTGAATGTGAAACTGCAGAACAGATTTGCTCCACTATCAAAGGACCCTGGATCTATATCGGACAACCATCCATCTAAAAGCAGCGAAATAAGGTCTGAAAATCTGTTGAAAAGTGAAAGGCCACAGGGAAAGCTAAAGGCTAGGCCTGAAACTCTGATTGTACATCCTTTACGGCAGAGTCACCCACAAAGGATGTGCGGTAAGAACACTAAAGTCCTCTGCTTTCCTAACGATATGGTCAACAACCTGAAGGAGAGAATTCTTCAAATTGCAGATGAATATCCAACTGTGACAAACATTGTTCTGCATACAGGGTCAAACGATGTGTCCAAACAACAGTCGGAGGTTCTGAAACTGGACTTTACTGGATTATTAAATACTGTAAACTCTCTGAATGCAGCTGTATTCATCAGTGGACCTGTACCGCCGGTCAGAGGAGGAGACGAGAGATTCAGCAGGTTGTTTACACTGAATAAATGGCTTATATCAGCATGTGCTGACCACTCAGTGCACTTTATCGACAACTTTAATATTTTTTGGGAACGCAGGCATCTGTTCAAAGCAAATGGATTTAATTTTAACAAGTCAGGGGTGAAACTGTTCACCTCCAACTTGTTTTATTCCATACGTCATCCATCCGTGCTTGGTGCCAAGGCTGAGATAAACGAGGAGTTATCTCATAAAGAGGAACAAACAGTACTCCAAGAACAGACAAAGCCCAGCAGAAACCTTGAGGAGGAGCTCCATTTGCCCCCACCCGGGAAGAGCCTCAGAAAGGAGAGACATCCATGGCATCTGAGGAAGAGCCTCAGAAAGGAGAGACATCTAAGGCAAGAAGAGGGGTCCCTATTTGCCTCCAACTCTCTCAACAACACCAACGACCAGGACAAGGGACCACGACCTTCCCCAGTCCCCCAAACCCCTGACAGGCCATCACCCTCCTCCCCCTCCCTTTCTCCCTCCTCCCCACACCTGAAATTCACTGAGGAGATGATGGAGCGGGTCAATGCTGGGCTCAGATCTACCCCCCGTCCCAATCCCTTTTTGTCCCCCATAAACCCCCCACCAGAGCGGCCAAAGGTTCGCCATCGAGCCCCACCCTCAACAGAGCAATCGAAGTCACATTGCCCAGCCTCGCCCCCCTTAGTTCCTCTTCATGCCCTGTCTCCGCAGTCTGATGCGTGATGTGTGAAGGGTCCGGGCTGTGAGGATTATGGCAGTGATGACTTTTCCCAGGAGAAGCTGGGACCCTGTTTACTAGAAGGTTTTAAAATTTCTGTACTTTTAGGTGACAGGAGACATGTGGCCTGGTCAAAACACAGAGAGCTGCACTCTAAAAGATCTTTAAACATAGTAAACATACCTTGTGTGCCACAGACTGCTCCCAAACACGAGGAGACAAGTAATACCTCTAAAACACTTAAGTTGGCTTTATTAAACATTAGATCTCTAGCTGGGAAAACATTTTTAATTAATGATTTAATCACTGAGCACAGCCTTGATTTTATGTTTTTAACTGAAACTTGGTTGGACCAAAGTAACAGTGGAGCTGTTCTCATCGAGACGACCCCTCCTAACTACAGTTTTATCAGTGAGGTCAGGGCGAGCAGGAGAGGAGGAGGGGTTGCTGTCTTATTTAATGAATCATTTCAATGTAAGCAGCTATCTCCTGGAAGTTTTCAGTCTTTTGAATATGTGGCTTTACAGCTGAAGGCCCCATCCAAAGTTGTGTTTCTTAATGTTTACAGGCCTCCCAAATACTGCACAGACTTTTTTAATGACCTCAGTGAACTGCTGTCTGTGATCTGTGTTGATTTTGACTGTGTAATTATTGCTGGGGATTTTAACATTCATGTGGACAACCCTCAGGACAAAGGGACTAAAGACCTGAGTAACACTCTGGGCAACTTTGGGCTGACTCAGCATGTAACAGAGGCCACACATAATAGAGGACACACTCTTGACCTACTGATCTCCAAAGGCCTGAGCATTTCAAAGGTTACTGTGTCTGATGTGGGCCTGTCTGATCATTACTGTGTTTTCTTTGAAAGTAAAATCTCAGCCCACACAAATATATCAACAACAGTGATCACAAAACGGTGTATAACTGAACACAGTAGTGCAATTTTTAACCAGGTCTTCCCATTAACACCTGACCTGCCCAGAGGGTCAGTCAATGAGCTCATCAATAGCTTCAATGCTAACATGTTAAATGTAATGGACACTATTGCTCCCATTAAGGTGAAGGTTATCTCTGGAAGGAAAAAGTCTCCATGGAGAAACTCCACACTGGTGAAAAAAGAAAAAAGAGAGTGTAGGAAAGCTGAGCGCAGATGGAGAAAAACAAACCTCCAGGTTCATTATGACATTTATAAAGAGAAACTTCACAATTATAATTTACAACTGAGGAATGCAAGGAGGTCCTACTTCTCTGACATCATCACTAAAAACAGCCATAATGCTCGGGTCTTATTTTCTACAGTTGACAGGCTAACAAACCCTCCTGTGTCAGTGGCAGCTGAACTTCATTCGACCATGGCCTGCAATGACTTTGCCAAATTCTTCACTGAAAAAATCCAAAAAATTAGACAAGCAATTGGTACATCAACAGCAGATCCAGGATATGTACTGTGTCCACCAAAAAACTGTTTAAACACCATGAAACAGTTTCAACCTATTAACAGCAAAGACCTGGAGGACATCTTAGGTAAACTGAACTCCTCCTCCTGCTGTTTAGATGTCCTGCCAACAAGTTTTTTCAAAAAGGTCTCAAAGACTTTAGAGTCAGACCTGTTACAGATCGTCAACTTTTCTTTATTATCAGGTGTGTTTCCAGAATCACTAAAAACTGCTGTAATCAAACCTATACTGAAAAAGGACAATCTTGACAAGACACAAATGAACAACTACAGGCCGATCTCAAATCTCCCGTTTTTAAGTAAGATCATTGAAAAAGCAGTTTCTCAACAGCTCAGTTACTTCTTAAAACAGAATAATTGCTACGATGCCTTCCAGTCAGGTTTTAGACAGAACCACAGCACTGAAACCGCTCTGACCAAAGTGTTTAATGACATATGTCTGAAAACAGACAGTGGAAAAATGTCAGTCCTAGTTTTACTGGATCTCAGTGCAGCATTTGATACAGTTGACCATAACATATTACTCAAACGACTGGAGAACTGGACAGGTCTTTCAGGAACTGTACTAAACTGGTTCAAAACATACGTAGAAAACAGGAAATACTTTGTATCAATAGGTAACTTCACATCTGAGCAGACAAGTATCACATGTGGAGTTCCCCAAGGTTCCATCTTGGGACCCCTTCTGTTTAACATCTACATGCTCCCACTGGCACAGATTATAAACAACAACAAAATAAACTATCACAGCTATGCAGATGACACACAAATATATATCACAATGTCACCAGGAGACCGAGGCCCTGTACAGGCTCTTGGTAAATGCATTGAGGAAATCAATGACTGGTTGTGCCACAATTTTCTCCAGCTAAACAAAAACAAAACTGAGGTAATAGTCTTTGGCGCCAAAGAAAAACAATTACAGGTCACCAGAGAACTTCAATCTATACATCTAAAAACCACAAACCAGGCGAGAAATTTGGGTGTAGTGATGGATGTAGACCTAAACTTAGAAAAACACATTAAGACAATAACAAAGTCAGCTTACTATCACCTCAAGAATATATCAAGGATAAAAGATCTGATGTCTCAACAGGACCTGGAAAAACTAGTCCATGCATTCATCTTTAGTAGGCTTGATTACTGTAACAGCATCTTTACAGGTCTACCTAAAAAAATCAGTCAGACAACTACAGCTCATTCAGAACTCTGCTGCTCGAGTCCTCACTAAGACCAAAAAAGTGGACCACATCAGTCCAGCTCTGAGGTCCTTACACTGGCTGCCTGTCCGTCAGAGGATAGACTTTAAAGTTCTGATGCTGGCCTATAAAGCTCTGAATGGTTTAGGACCAAAATACATCAATGACCTCCTGACCCAGTATGAACCTTCCAGATCCCTCAGGTCATCTGGATCCGGTCTTTTATCAGTTCCCAGAGTCAGAACCAGACACGGAGAAGCTGCATTCAGCTTTTATGCTCCTTATATCTGGAACAAACTCCCAGAAAGCCTCAGATCAGCTGAAACACTCAGTTTATTTAAATCCAGGTTGAAGACTCACCTGTTCTCAGCTGCATTTGAATAAAGCACCAAATCCACACTTTAAGCTTAAATTTCAAAACTTACATTTAACTACTGATTTTATCTACTGTTCTGATTTTATCTGTTTTGATTTTATATACTGTTTTGTTTGTTTGTTTGTTTGTTTGTTTGTTTGTTTGTTAATTAGTTAGTTAGTTTATTTGCTTGTTTTAATCAATTTTAAATCATGCTTTTTATTTGTTCTTGTTTCTAATGTCTCTGTAAAGCACTTTGAATCACCTTGTTGTTGAATTGTGCTATACAAATAAACTTGCCTTGCCTTGCCTTAAAATTAACAAAAAAATAATTCCTTTTTGGATTTATTCCTTAAAAAATAGCTGAAAAATACCAAATACTCTGGATAAGCAAATAGCTTTTACAATCCCCCAGTTAAATTAAAAGAATACATAGGATACTGCAGCTACAAGAGTTAATGACGAAGTTAAGCTGATCACAACACACTAATATCAGAAAAATAATAGTAGCTTCTTTTTGTTGTACATTTTTCTTATCTTAATGTACATCAAAAAAATATTTTTAGGTTATTTTAATAAGATTTACACATTCAAATGAAAATATTTAGCTAAAGGCAGTTGTCCCATTAATTCACAACAACACTAGTGCCATCATCTGCCAATATTTTTTAGCAAAGTGCTACAAGTCGAAAATGTCACTTTAATGTGATATAGATAGATAGATAGATATACATACACACACAGGTCAGACTGGTCTAAAAACAACTACTCAAGCAGGTCTTTCCACTCTCCACTCCCTATAATGCTAAAGGATGTGGATATCCCGAATATGGTCATCTGTGGCATAGGTTATGCTGTGGGTGCAGCAGCTGATTAATTGACTAATCATTCAGCTGTACTTTACTGTGTAAATCAATAATTTCTAGTATACCTTGTACTCATATGCATAAATTTGTAAAGTAATTAAACTGTTACACAAACATAAACATTACTCGCTGAAATATAGTGCAGTACAGGTATAAGGTCTCACAAATAGACAAGACTAAAGTTTAAGTATGTTAAGATTGCATTTTAGTAAGTACAGTACTAAATGTACTTAATAACAGCCTAACATTGATAGTTTAAAACTCAGTGAATGCCGTCTTTCGATAACCAGCTTCGTAGCTTAAATATTAAGTAGTTAACTTTGCATTTTAGAGTGATTAGTTTAGCTAAGTAACTAAAAGTCGGGTGTAAACGGAATTCTAAGTAAGCTCGTGCAGTTAAGGCTAATTAGCCACCATGCTATAGCTCAAAGCTAGGTGACTAAAAATCTAAAATGAAGAATATTAAAAAATATATCCTCTTAACTTTGATGAGTACTTACTGATGCTAACGCTGTGCAATAGCCACAGTTTTCCTGGACTGCACCTGGAGATTGTGAAGAAGGGAGATGCAGGAAGTGGTAGACCTTTTATCCCCACAAGATATGTACCCCCTCGCCCAAAAGACAAACTCTCAGCAACGTTTCAGAATGAACCCGTCAACAAATAATAAGAATGCCGACACGGATTAAAATACAGCGATTATCTCTCATATATGAATGTGTTTAAGTAATTCGAATTTGTATTACGCAAAACAACGTTAAATTTTGCTTAAAACTGGTCTAATCACAATGTAAAACCGTTACGGAAGTACCGGAATGTGGAGGTGAACCATTTCGCTTTTGCTCATGAAACACGTTTTCTCTGTAATGACAGATGTGACGGGTCAAAGTGCCCGCCGGTTTCGTCGAAGGGGAGGAAAGGAAGGACAGCCGTACAGTTTTTTGTTTAAATTTTATTTAACATTCAGTTTTCTTGACCGTAATTCTGTTTTCAGTGAGAAAGCTGTGTTTTGCATTTTAGAACTCCACTTCGTGAATCGCAAACACAATTTGTTATCGGACATCTGTACTTTTTTTCCCTCCTTCTAATTTTCTGTCATATGCAGCATTACAGTAGTGGATGTTCATGTGTCTGCACAAATAATCATTGAGAACCAAAAGCTGCTGCTTTAAATGCAGGGTTTCAGCACTTGTTGTACACTTGACCCTGTGTGATATCAATAAGACCACATACTTGGTCATCTCTAGTGAGTGCCCACATGCTTTTTCAATCATCTGTTTGACAGGAGCAACCAATCAGCAGTAAGGTCGCTTAAAGGCCTAGAATACAACAGATTATTTTGAGCTACTCTAGTAGCTAAAGAAAAAACACAAAGATGTAAAGTTAAGAAATTAAGATGTAAACCTAAAATAAAATTAAAGCTGCAAGCAGCGTTATGAGGGCCCTCGCACCCCCGGCACGTCGAGCCACTGCCAACACCTCAAACCGGCACGTCCGATGTGATGTCACATTGATGGATTTCATGCTTTTAATCACCAGCTAACATTTCATCTTATTCAACCAGGATTATAGTCATGCCACTAGGTGGCGCTCTAACCATTATTGACAAATAGCATAACAAACATTTCCAAGCTCGAGTCTCATCACACCTGCGACCTTTGGGAGAGATTGGACATTGTGTTTTTTAGTGACAGCAGATTACTGCTTTTTGCGAGTGATTGAAACTCTACGTGCCGCCATGACCACCCCGTTTCCCTGAACGGAAAAAGCTTCGCAATTTAACATCACAAAGGTCTTTAGATTCTACACACTGAAGAATGCTTCAATATGATGAAATCCCTTGGAGGAGTTCGTCAAAGTATGAGGCCTGAAAAGGGGGGAAAATGTCATCAAAATTACACATTAATTTTAAAATGGCTGACTTCCTGTTGGATTTGGGATATTGCTCCAAGAGACTTTTTTGTACATCTTGATATCTTACACAAGCTTACCAAGTGTCAGACTCATAGATGAAACACAGAGCAGGGGCTGATGTTTTGAAATATTGTAGGGGGCGCTGTGGAGCCATTTTGCGCCATTCAAGGAAAATGGTTACATAACAACAATGCCTTCATCCATTTGGAGGTGTGTGCCAAATTTCAAGCCTCTATAAACTTTCCAAGCCCCTCAAAAGCCACTTCATCTTTCATGATGAACCGCGTTGCCACCAGGGTGCGCCGTTCAGTTTAAAGTCACAATTTTTGCACTGAAGCATCACGAGGGACTGATGGTGATATTCACCGCTTTTGAGGTGGCCACGATCAACCTGTGAAAATCAGTACAACAAAGTTAAAGCCATGACATTTCCTGTTGCCACTAGGTGGCGCTGTCCGTATTTCCGACAATGGGCACATCAATCTGTTCAGGGCGGGTCTGACATCATGCCTGTAAAGTCTGGTACTGATCAGACTGGATTTCATTGAGTTATACTAATTTGTTTCTTCATGGCGTGACATCAAAGTTCGCCATGCTGCTGGGGTCACACCCTTTCGCGAAAACTCACAGTTTTCACTGTAACCCAAGACCAACTCCTTAAGGCTTTCCTGGAGAAATTTGAGGCTGCAGATGTCACCCATCACTATACTGTACCCCAAAGTGTAAAACATAACATTTCCTGTTCCCACTAGGTGGCGCTGTCCTTGAGGTCAAATATGGCAGTTGAAATATGTTCAGGGGTGGAGCCTTATCATATGTGTTCACTTTGGTCAAGGTCAGAAAATGTATGACAAAATGAGAGGCAATACGATTTTCATGGCGAGTCATCGAAATTCGCCATGGCGCCACGGCGTCACCGTATTGTGAAAACTCAAAAGCTCCGCAATTTAACATGGCACAAGGGTGTAGTTGACACTGTCCAAATTTGAAGGTTATGAAATGAAACCCCAAGGAGGAGTTCGCAAAAGTTCGAGGCATGGAAATGGCAAAATTAGAGCCAAAATGTCACCTTCTCTTCCAAATGGCGGACTTCCTGTTGGGTTTGCGTCAATGGGCCCACAGACTTTTTTGTTCGTCTTGGCATGATACACATGTGTGCCAAATTTCATACATGTAGCTGAAACGATGTGGTCGTAGGGCTGCATTTAACAAGGCATAGGTGGCGCTGTAGAGCCATTTCCCAGTGCTCATATGTAAAACCATTAAAATACAAAATTTTTCACCAGACCTGGGATGTGTGCAAAATTTCATGAGTTTTTGAGCATGTTTAGGCCCTCAAAAAGGCCCTTGTTTGGGGTGAATAATAATAATAATAATAATTAAAGCTGCAAGCAGCGTTATGAGGGCCCTCGCACCCCGGCGTGTCGAGCCACACCCAACACCTAAAACCAGCACGTCCGATCTGATGTCACATTGATGGAATTCATGCATTTAACCAACAGCTAACATTTCATCTCATTCAATCATGATTATAGTCGTCCCACTAGGTGGCGCTCTAACCATTAATGACAAATGGCATAACAAACATTTCCGAGCTTGAGTCTCATCATGCCTGCGACCTTTGGGAGAGATTGGACATTGTGTTTTTGAGTGACAGCAGATTACTGCTTTTTGGCGAGTGATTCAAACTCCACGTGGCGCCATGACCATCCCGTTTCCCTGAACGTAAAAAGCTTCGCAATTTAACATCACAAAGGTCTTTAGATTCCACACACTGGAGAATGGTTCAATATGATGAAATCCCTTGGAGGAGTTCGTCAAAGTATGAAGCCTGAAAAGAGGGGAAAATGTCGCCAAAATTGCACATTAATTTTAAAATGGCTGACTTCCTGTTGGATTTGGGATATTGCTCCAAGAGACTTTTTTGTACATCTTGATATTTTCCATAAGCTTACCAGGTTTCACACTCATAGATGAAACACAGAGCTGGGGCTGTTGTTTTGAAATTTTGTAGGGGGCGCTGTGGAGCAATTTCGCGCTATTCAATGAAAACGATCACATGACAACAAAGCCTACATCCATTTGGAGGTGTGTGCCAAATTTCAAGCCTCTATAAACTTTCCAAGCCCCTCAAAAGCCACTTCATCTTTCATGGTGAACAGCGTTGCTACCAGGGTGCACCGTTCAGTATAAAGTCACAATTTTCGCACTGCAGCATCATGAAGGACTGACGGTGACATTCACCGCTTTTGAGGTATCCACAATGAACCTGTGAAAATCAGTACAACAAAGTGTAAGACATGACATTTCCTGTTGCCACTAGGTGGCGCTCTTCATATTCCTGACAATGGGCACATCAATTTGTTCAGGGCGGGTCTGATATCATGCCTGTAAAGTCTGGTACTAATCAGACTGGATTTCATGGAGTTATACTAATTTGTTTCTTCATGGCGAGATATCAAAGTTCGCCATGCTGCTGAGGTCACACCCTTTCGTGAAAAGTCACAGTTTTCACTGTACCCCAAGACCAACTCCTTACGCCTTTCCTGGAGAAATTTGAGGCTGCAGATGTCACCCATCACAATACTGTACCCCAAAGTGTAAAACATGACATTTCCTGTTCCCACTAGGTGGCGCTGTCGCTGACGTCAAATATGGCAGTTGAAATATGTTCAGGGCTGGAGCCTTATCATATGTGTGCTCTTTGGTCCAGATCGGACAATGTATGACAGAATGAGAGGCAATAAGATTTTCATGGCGAGTCATCGAAATTCGCCGTGGCGCCACGGCCTCATGGTATTGTGAAAACTCAAAAGCTCCGCAATTTAACATGGCACAAGGGTGTAGTTGGCACTGACCAAATATGAAGCTTATACGACCAATTTCCAAGGAGGAGTTCGTTAAAGTTCGAGGCATGGAAACGACAAAATTAGAGCCAAAATGTCACCTTCACTTCTAAATTGCGGACTTCCTGTTGGGTTTGCATCAATGGGCCCACTGACTTTTTTGTTCGGCTCGTCATGATACACATGTGTGCCAAATTTCATACATGTAGCTCAAACTATGTGGTCGTAGGGCTGCATTTAACAAGGCATAGGTGGCGCTCTAGAGCCATTTCCCAGTGCTCATAAGTAAAACCATTAAAATACAAAATTTTTCACCAGACCTGGCATGTCTGCAAAATTTCATGAGTTTTTGAGCATGTTTAGGCCCTCAAAAAGGCCCTTGTTTGGGGTGAATAATAATAATAATAAGAAACGGAGCAGATACAATAGGGCCTTCGCACAGTCAGTGCTCGGGCCCTAATTAAAGCTGCAAGCAGCGTTATGAGGGCCCTCGCACCCCCGGCACGTCGAGCCACGCCCAACACCTCAAACCGGCACGTCCGATGTGATGTCACATTGATGGATTTCATGCTTTTAATCATCAGCTAACATTTCATCTTATTCAACCAGGATTATAGTCATGCCACTAGGTGGCGCTCTAACCATTATTGACAAATAGCATAACAAACATTTCCAAGCTCGAGTCTCATCACACCTGCGACCTTTGGGAGAGATTGGACATTGTGTTTTTTAGTGACAGCAGATTACTGCTTTTTGCGAGTGATTGAAACTCTACGTGCCGCCATGACCACCCCATTTCCCTGAACGGAAAAAGCTTCGCAATTTAACATCACAAAGGTCTTTAGATTCTACACACTGAAGAATGCTTCAATATGATGAAATCCCTTGGAGGAGTTCGTCAAAGTATGAAGCCTGAAAAGAGGGGAAAATGTCATCAAAATTACACATTAATTTTAAAATGGCTGACTTCCTGTTGGATTTGGGATATTGCTCCAAGAGACTTTTTTGTACATCTTGATATCTTACACAAGCTTACCAAGTGTCAGACTCATAGATGAAACACAGAGCAGGGGCTGATGTTTTGAAATATTGTAGGGGGCGCTGTGGAGCCATTTTGCGCTATTCAATGAAAATGATCACATAACAACAAAGCCATAAGCACAATGGAGGTGTGCGCCAAATTTCAAGCCTCTATAAACTTTCCAAGCCCCTCAAAAGCCACTTCATTTTTCATGGTGAACAGCGTTGCCACCAGGGTGCGCCGTTCAGTTTAAAGTCACAATTTTTGCACTAAAGCATCATCAAGGACTGATGGTGATATTCACCGCTTTTGAGGTGGCCACTATGAACCTGTGAAAATCAGTACAACAAAGTGTAAGACATGACATTTCCTGTTCCCACTAGGTGGCGCTCTTCATATTCCTGACAATGGGCACATCAATCTGTTCAGGGCGGGTGTGACATCATGCCTGTAAAGTCTGGTACTAATCAGACTGGATTTCATGGAGTTATACTAATTTGTTTCTTCATGGCGAGATATCAAAGTTCGCCATGCTGCTGAGGTCACACCCTTTCGTGAAAAGCCACAGTTTTCACTGTACCCCAAGACCAACTCCTTAAGGCTTTCCTGGAGAAATTTGAGGCTGCAGATGTCACCCATCACTATACTGTACCCCAAAGTGTAAAACATGACATTTCCTGTTCCCACTAGGTGGCGCTGTCCTTGATGTCAAATATGGCAGTTGAAATATGTTCAGGGCTGGAGCCTTATCATATGTGTTCACTTTGGTCAAGGTCAGAAAATGTGTGACAAAATGAGAGGCAATAAGATTTTCATGGCGAGTCATCGAAATTCGCCGTGGCGCCACGGCCTCATGGTATTGTGAAAACTCAAAAGCTCCGCAATTTAACATGGCACAAGGGTGTAGTTGGCACTGACCAAATATGAAGGTTATGAAATCAAACCCCAAGGAGGAGTTCGTTAAAATTCGAGGCATGGAAACGGTAAAATCAGAGCCAAAATGTCACCTTCAATCCAAAATGGCGGACTTCCTGTTGGGTTTAGGACATTGCCATAATAGACTTTTTTGTTCGACTCTGAACGTTATATAGGTGTACCGACTTTCAAACATGTAGGTCATACCCATATCGGGGGCTCGCGTTTTTCATTTTTCTAGGTGGCGCTACTGAGCTAATTTTCCCTGGCCATGTCTGAGAACATTAAAATACGTAAATTTTCACCAGACCTGACGCGTGTGCAAAATTTCATGAGTTTTCGAGCATGTTTAGGCCCTCAAACGGCCAATTCATTTGCCGAAATAATAATAATAATAATATTAAAGCTGCAAGCAGCGTTATGAGGGCCCTCGCACCCCCGGCGCGTCGAGCCACGCCCAACACCTAAAACCAGCACGTCCGATCGATATCACATTGATGGAATTCATGCATTTAACCACCAGCTAACATTTCAACTCATTCATTCATGATTAGCTAGTCGTTCCACTAGGTGGCACTCTAACCATTATGTACAAATGGCATAACAAACATTTCCGAACTCGAGTCTCATTATGCCTGCAACCTTTGGGTGAGATTGGACATTGTGTTTTTGAGTGACAGCAGATTACTTCTTTTTGGCGAGTGATTGAAACTCCACATGCCGCCATGACCACCCCGTTTCCCTGAACGTAAAAAGCTTCGCAATTTAACAACACAAAGGTCTTTGGATTCCACACACTGAAGAATAGTGCAATCTGATGAAATCCCTTGGAGGAGTTCGTCAAAGAACGATGCCTGAAAAGAGGGGAAAATGTTGCCAAAATTGCACATTAATTTTAAAATGGCTGACTTCCTGTTGGATTTGGGATATTGCTCCAAGAGACTTTTTTGTACATCTTGATATCTCCTATAAGCTTACCAGGTTTCAGACTCATACATAAAACACAGAGCAGGGGCTGTGATTTTGAAATTTTGTAGGGGGCGCTGTGGAGCCATTTTGGGATATTCAATGAAAATGATCACATAACAACAAAGCCTTAACCACATTGGAGGTGTGCGCCAAATTTCAAGACTTTTTAAACTTTCCAAGCCCCTCAAAAGCCACTTCATCTTTCATGGTGAACAGCGTTGCCACCAGGGTGCGCCGTTCAGTTTAAAGTCACAATTTTTGCACTGAAGCATCACAAGGGACTGATGGTGATATTCACCGCTTTTGAGGTGGCCACGATGAACCTGTGAAAATCAGTACAACAAAATTAAAGCCATGACATTTCCTGTTGCCACTAGGTGGCGCTGTCCGTATTTCCGACAATGGGCACATCAATCTGTTCAGGGCGGGTCTGACATCATGCCTGTAAAGTCTGGTACTGATCAGACTGGATTTCATTGAGTTATACTAATTTGTTTCTTCATGGCGTGACATCAAAGTTCGCCATGCTGCTGGGGTCACACCCTTTGGCGAAAACTCACAGTTTTCACTGTAACCCAAGACCAACTCCTTAAGGCTTTCCTGGAGAAATTTGAGGCTGCAGATGTCACCCATCACTATACTGTACCCCAAAGTGTAAAACATGACATTTCCTGTTCCCACTAGGTGGCGCTGTCCTTGATGTCAAATATGGCAGTTGAAATATGTTCAGGGGTGGAGCCTTATCATATGTGTGCTGTTTGGTCCAGATCGGAACATGTATGACAGAATGAGAGGCAATAAGATTTTCATGGCGAGTCATCGAAATTCGCCATGGCGCCACAGCCTCATAGTATTGTGAAAACTCAAAAGCTCCGCAATTTAACATGGCACAAGGGTGTAGTTGACACTGTCCAAATTTGAAGGTTATGAAATGAAACCCCAAGGAGGAGTTCGCAAAAGTTCGAGGCATGGAAATGGCAAAATTAGAGCCAAAATGTCACCTTCTCTTCCAAATGGCGGACTTCCTGTTGGGTTTGCGTCAATGGGCCCACAGACTTTTTTGTTCGTCTTGGCATGATACACATGTGTGCCAAATTTCATACATGTAGCTCAAACCATGTGGTCGTAGGGCTGCATTTAACAAGGCATAGGTGGCGCTCTAGAGCCATTTCCCAGTGCTCATATGTAAAACCATTAAAATACAAAATTTTTCACCAAACCTGGCATGTGTGCAAAATTTCATGAGTTTTTGAGCATGTTTAGGCCCTCAAAAAGGCCCTTGTTTGGGGTGAATAATAATAATAATAATTAAAGCTGCAAGCAGCGTTATGAGGGCCCGAGCACCCCCAGCGGGTCGAGCCACGCCCAACACCTAAAACCAGCACGTCCGATCTGATGTCACATTGATGGAATTCATGCATTTAACCACCAGCTAACATTTCAACTCATTCATTCATGATTAGTTAGTCGTTCCACTAGGTGGCGCTCTAACCATTATGTACAAATGGCATAACAAACACTTCCAAGCTCGAGTCTCATCACACCTGAGACGTTTGGGAGGGATTGGACATTGTGTTTTTGAGTGACAGCAGATTACTGCTTTTTGGCGAGTGATTCAAACTCTAAGTGCCGCCATAACCACCCCGTTTCCCTGGACGTAAAAAGCTTCGCAATTTAACATCACAAAGGTCTTTAGATTCCACAAACTGCAGATCGGTCCAATCTGATGAAATCCCTTGGAGGAGTTCGTCAAAGAACGGTGCCTGAAAAGATGGGAAAATGTCGCCAAAATTACAGATTAATTTTAAAATGGCTGACTTCCTGTTGGATTTGCGATATTACTCCAAGAGACTTTTTTGTACATCTTAATATCTTCCATGAGCTTACCAAGTTTCAGACTCATAGATAAAACACAGAGCAGGGGCTGATATTTTGGGATTTTGTAGGGGGCGCTGTGGAGCCATTTTGCGCTATTCAAGGAAAATGGTTACATAACAACAATGCCTTCATCCATTTGGAGGTGTGTGCCAAATTTAAAGCCTCTATAAACTTTCCAAGCCCCTCAAAAGCCACTTCATCTTTCATGATGAACCGCGTTGCCACCAGGGTGCGCCGTTCAGTTTAAAGTCACAATTTTTGCACTGAAGCATCACGAGGGACTGATGGTGATATTCACCGCTTTTGAGGTGGCCACGATCAACCTGTGAAAATCAGTACAACAAAGTTAAAGCCATGACATTTCCTGTTGCCACTAGGTGGCGCTGTCCGTATTTCCGACAATGGGCACATCAATCTGTTCAGGGCGGGTCTGACATCATGCCTGTAAAGTCTGGTACTGATCAGACTGGATTTCATTGAGTTATACTAATTTGTTTCTTCATGGCGTGACATCAAAGTTCGCCATGCTGCTGGGGTCACACCCTTTTGCGAAAAGTCACAGTTTTCACTGTAACCCAAGACCAACTCCTTAAGGCTTTCCTGGAGAAATTTGAGGCTGCAGATGTCACCCATCACTATACTGTACCCCAAAGTGTAAAACATGACATTTCCTGTTCCCACTAGGTGGCGCTGTCCTTGATGTCAAATATGGCAGTTGAAATATGTTCAGGGGTGGAGCCTTATCATATGTGTTCACTTTGGTCAAGGTCAGAAAATGTATGACAAAATGAGAGGCAATAAGATTTTCATGGCGAGTCATCGAAATTCGCCATGGCGCCACGGCCTCATAGTATTGTGAAAACTCAAAAGCTCCGCAATTTAACATGGCACAAGGGTGTAGTTGACACTGTCCAAATTTGAAGGTTATGAAATGAAACCCCAAGGAGGAGTTCGCAAAAGTTCGAGGCATGGAAATGGCAAAATTAGAGCCAAAATGTCACCTTCTCTTCCAAATGGCGGACTTCCTGTTGGGTTTGCGTCAATGGGCCCACAGACTTTTTTGTTCGTCTTGGCATGATACACATGTGTGCCAAATTTCATACATGTAGCTCAAACGATGTGGTCGTAGGGCTGCATTTAACAAGGCATAGGTGGCGCTGTAGAGCCATTTCCCAGTGCTCATATGTAAAACCATTAAAATACAAAATTTTTCACCAGACCTGGCATGTGTGCAAAATTTCATGAGTTTTTGAGCATGTTTAGGCCCTCAAAAAGGCCCTTGTTTGGGGTGAATAATAATAATAATAATAATTAAAGCTGCAAGCAGCGTTATGAGGGCCCTCGCACCCCCGGCGCATCGAGCCACGCCCAACACCTAAAACCAGCACGTCCGATCTGATGTCACATTGATGGAATTCATGCATTTAACCACCAGCTAACATTTCAACTCATTCATTCATGATTAGTTAGTCGTTCCACTAGGTGGCGCTCTAACCATTATGTACAAATGGCATAACAAACACTTCCAAGCTCGAGTCTCATCACACCTGAGACGTTTGGGAGAGATTGGACATTGTGTTTTTGAGTGACAGCAGATTACTGCTTTTTGCGAGTGATTGAAACTCTACGTGCCGCCATGACCACCCCGTTTCCCTGAACGGAAAAAGCTTCGCAATTTAACATCACAAAGGTCTTTAGATTCTACACACTGAAGAATGCTTCAATATGATGAAATCCCTTGGAGGAGTTCGTCAAAGTATGAGGCCTGAAAAGGGGGGAAAATGTCATCAAAATTACACATTAATTTTAAAATGGCTGACTTCCTGTTGGATTTGGGATATTGCTCCAAGAGACTTTTTTGTACATCTTGATATCTTACACAAGCTTACCAAGTGTCAGACTCATAGATGAAACACAGAGCAGGGGCTGATGTTTTGAAATATTGTAGGGGGCGCTGTGGAGCCATTTCGCGCTATTCAATGAAAATGATCACATGCCAACAAAGCGTTCATCCATTTGGAGGTGTGTGCCAAATTTCAAGCCTCTATAAACTTTCCAAGCCCCTCAAAAGCCACTTCATCTTTCATGGTGAACCGCCTTACCACCAGGGTGCGCCGTTCAGTTTAAAGTCACAATTTTTGCACTGAAGCATCACGAGGGACTGATGTTGATATTCACCACTTTTGAGGTGGCCACGATGAACCTGTGAAAATTAGTACAACAAAATTAAAGCCATGACATTTCCTGTTGCCACTAGGTGGCGCTGTCCGTATTTCCGACAATGGGCACATCAATCTGTTCAGGGCGGGTCTGACATCATGCCTGTAAAGTCTGGTACTGATCAGACTGGATTTCATTGAGTTATACTAATTTGTTTCTTCATGGCGTGACATCAAAGTTCGCCATGCTGCTGGGGTCACACCCTTTCGTGAAAAGTCACAGTTTTCACTGTAACCCAAGACCAACTCCTTAAGGCTTTCCTGGAGAAATTTGAGGCTGCAGATGTCACCCATCACAATACTGTACCCCAAAGTGTAAAACATGACATTTCCTGTTCCCACTAGGTGGCGCTGTACCTGGTGTCAAATATGGCAGTTGAAATATGTTCAGGGGTGGAGCCTTATCATATGTGTTCACTTTGGTCAAGGTCAGAAAATGTATGACAAAATGAGAGGCAATAAGATTTTCATGGCGAGTCATCGAAATTCGCCATGGCGCCACGGCCTCATAGTATTGTGAAAACTCAAAAGCTCCGCAATTTAACATGGCACAAGGGTGTAGTTGACACTGACCAAATATGAAGGTTATGAAATCAAACCCCAAGGAGGAGTTCGCAAAAGTTCGAGGCATGGAAATGGCAAAATTAGAGCCAAAATGTCACCTTCTCTTCCAAATGGCGGACTTCCTGTTGGGTTTGCGTCAATGGGCCCACAGACTTTTTTGTTCGTCTTGGCATGATACATATGTATGCCAAATTTCATACATGTAGCTCAAACGATGTGGTCGTAGGGCTGCATTTAACAAGGCATAGGTGGCGCTCTAGAGCCATTTCCCAGTGCTCATATGTAAAACCATTAAAATACAAAATTTTTCACCAGACCTGGCATGTGTGCAAAATTTCATGAGTTTTTGAGCATGTTTAGGCCCTCAAAAAGGCCCTTGTTTCGCCTGAATAATAATAATAATAATAATAATAAGAAACGGAGCAGATACAATAGGGCCTTCGCACTCTCGGTGCTCGGGCCCTAATTAAAGCTGCAAGCAGCGTTATGAGGGCCCTCGCACCCCATCGCGTTGAGCCACGCCCAACACCTACAACCAGCACCTCCGATCTGATGTCACATTGATGGAATTCATGCATTTAACCACCAGCTAACATTTCATCTCATTCAATCATCATTATAGTCGTCCCACTAGGTGGCGCTCTAACCATTACTGACAAATGGCATAACAAACATTTCCTAGCTCGAGTCTCATCACGCCTGCGACCTTTGGGAGAGTTTGGACATTTTGATTTTGAGTGACAGCAGATTACTGCTTTTTGGCGAGTGATTGAAACTCCACGTGCCGCCATGACAACCCCGTTTCCCTGAACGTAAAAAGCTTCGCAATTTAACATCACAAAGGTCTTTAGATTCCACACACTGGAGATTGGTTCAATATGATGAAATCCCTTGGAGGAGTTCGTGAAAGAACGGTGCCTGGAAAGAGGGGAAAATGTTGCCAAAATTGCACATTAATTTTAAAATGGCTGACTTCCTGTTGTATTTGGGATATTGCACCAAGAGACTTTTTTGTACATCTTGATATCTCCTATAAGCTTACCAGGTTTCAGACTCATACATAAAATACAGAGCTGGGGCTGTGGTTTTGAAATTTTGTAGGGGGCGCTGTGGAGCCATTTTGGGATATTCAATGAAAATGATCACATAACAACAAAGCCTTAAGCACATTGGAGGTGTGGGCCAAATTTCAAGACTTTTTAAACTTTCCAAGCCCCTCAAAAACCACTTCATTTTTCATGGTGAACAGCGTTGCCACCAGGGTGCACCGTTCAGTATAAAGTCACAATTTTCGCACTGCAGCATCATGAACGACTGACGGTGACATTCACCGCTTTTGAGGTATCCACAATGAACCTGTGAAAATCAGTACAACAAAGTGTAAGACATGACATTTCCTGTTCCCACTAGGTGGCGCTCTTCATATTCCTGACAATGGGCACATCAATTTGTTCAGGGCGGGTCTGATATCATGCCTGTAAAGTCTGGTACTAATCAGACTGGATTTCATGGAGTTATACTAATTTGTTTCTTCATGGCGAGATATCAAAGTTCGCCATGCTGCTGAGGTCACACCCTTTCGTGAAAAGTCACAGTTTTCACTGTACCCCAAGACCAACTCCTTACGCCTTTCCTGGAGAAATTTGAGGCTGCAGATGTCACCCATCACAATACTGTACCCCAAAGTGTAAAACATGACATTTCCTGTTCCCACTAGGTGGCGCTGTCGCTGACGTCAAATATGGCAGTTGAAATATGTTCAGGGCTGGAGCCTTATCATATGTCTTGACTTTGGTCAAGGTCAGAAAATGTATGACAAAATGAGAGGCAATAAGATTTTCATGGCGAGTCATCGAAATTCGCCATGGCGCCACGGCCTCATAGTATTGTGAAAACTCAAAAGCTCCGCAATTTAACATGGCACAAGGGTGTAGTTGACACTGTCCAAATTTGAAGGTTATGAAATGAAACACCAAGGAGGAGTTCGCAAAAGTTCGAGGCATGGAAATGGCAAAATTAGAGCCAAAATGTCACCTTCACTTCTAAATTACGGACTTCCTGTTGGGTTTGCATCAATGGGCCCACTGACTTTTTTGTTCGTCTTGGCATGATACACATGTGTGCCAAATTTCATACATGTAGCTCAAACGATGTGGTCGTAGGGCTGCATTTAACAAGGCATAGGTGGCGCTCTAGAGCCATTTCCCAGTGCTCATAAGTAAAACCATTAAAATACAAAATTTTTCACCAGACCTGGCATGTCTGCAAAATTTCATGAGTTTTTGAGCATGTTTAGGCCCTCAAAAAGGCCCTTGTTTGGGGTGAATAATAATAATAATTAAAGCTGCAAGCAGCGTTATGAGGGCCCTCGCACCCCATTGCGTCGAGCTATGCCCAACACCTACAACCAGCACCTCCGATCTGATGTCACATTAATGACATTCATGCATTCAACCACCAGCTAACATTTCATCTCATTCAATCATGATTATAGTCGTCCCACTAGGTGGCGCTCTAACCATTACTGACAAATGGCATAACAAACATTTCCGAGCTCGAGTCTCATCACGCCTGCGACCTTTGGGACATATTGGACATTTTGATTTTGAGTGACAGCAGATTACTGCTTTTTGGCGAGTGACTGAAACTACACATGCCGCCATGACCACCCCGTTTCCCTGGACGTAAAAACCTTCGCAATTTAACATCACAAAGGTCTTTAGATTCCACACACTGGAGATTGGTTCAATATGATGAAATCCCTTGGAGGAGTTCGTCAAAGAACGGTGCCTGGAAAGAGGAGAAAATGTCGCCAAAATTGCACATTAATTTTAAAATGGCTGACTTCCTGTTGGATTTGGGATATTGCTCCAAGAGACTTTTTTGTACATCTTGATATCTCCTATAAGCCTACCAGGTTTCAGATTCATACATAAAACACAGAGCTGGGGCTGTGGTTTTGAAATTTTGTAGGGGGCGCTGTGGAGCCATTTTGGGATATTCAATGAAAATGATCACATAACAACAAAGCCTTCGTCACATTGGAGGTGTGTGCCAAATTTCAAGCCTCTATAAACTTGCCAAGACCCTCAAAAGCCACTTCATCTTTCATCGTGAACAGCGTTGCCACCAGGGTGCGCCGTTCAGTTTAAAGTCACAATTTTTGCACTGAAGCATCACGAGGGACTGATGGGGATATTCACCGCTTTTGGGGTGGCCACGATCAACCTGTGAAAATCAGTACAACAAAATTAAAGCCATGACATTTCCTGTTGCCACTAGGTGGCGCTGTCCGTATTCCCGACAATGGGCACATCAATCTGTTCAGGGCGGGTGTGACATCATGCCTGTAAAGTCTGGTACTGATCAGACTGGATTTCATTGAGTTATACTAATTTGTTTCTTCATGGCGTGACATCAAAGTTCGCCATGCTGCTGGGGTCACACCCTTTCGCGAAAACTCACAGTTTTCACTGTAACCCAAGACCAACTCCTTAAGGCTTTCCTGGAGAAATTTGAGGCTGCAGATGTCACCCATCACTATACTGTACCCCAAAGTGTAAAACATGACATTTCCTGTTCCCACTAGGTGGCGCTGTCCTTGATGTCAAATATGGCAGTTGAAATATGTTCAGGGGTGGAGCCTTATCATATGTGTGCTCTTTGGTCCAGATCGGAACATGTATGACAGAATGAGAGGCAATAAGATTTTCATGGCGAGTCATCAAAATTCGCCATGGCGCCACGGCCTCATACTATTGTGAAAACTCAAAAGCTCCGCAATTTAACATGGCACAAGGGTGTAGTTGACACTGTCCAAATTTGAAGCTTATAGGACCAAATCCCAAGGAGGAGTTCGTTAAAGTTCGAGGCATGGAAATGGCAAAATTAGAGCCAAAATGTCACCTTCTCTTCCAAATGGCGGACTTCCTGTTGGGTTTGCGTCAATGGGCCCCTAGACGTTTTTGTTCGTCTTGGCATGATACACATGTGTGCCAAATTTCATACATGTAGCTCAAACGATGTGGTCGTAGGGCTGCATTTAACAAGGCATAGGTGGCGCTGTAGAGCCATTTCCCAGTGCTCATATGTAAAACCATTAAAATACAAAATTTTTCACCAAACCTGGCATGTGTGCAAAATTTCATGAGTTTTTGAGCATGTTTAGGCCCTCAAAAAGGCCCTTGTTTGGGGTGAATAATAATAATAATAATAAGAAACGGAGCAGATACAATAGGGCCTTCGCACTCTCAGTGCTCGGGCCCTAATAAGAAACGGAGCAGATACAATAGGGCCTTCGCACAGTCAGTGCTCGGGCCCTAATAAGAAACGGAGCAGATACAATAGGGCCTTCGCACTCTCAGTGCTCGGGCCCTAATAATTAAAGCTGCAAGCAGCGTTATGAGGGCCCTCGCACCCCCGGCGCGTCGAGCCACGCCCAACACCTAAAACCAGCACGTCCGATCTGATGTCACATTGATGGAATTCATGCATTTAACCACCAGCTAACATTTCAACTCATTCATTCATGATTAGTTAGTCGTTCCACTAGGTGGGGCTCTAACCATTATGTACAAATGGCATAACAAACACTTCCAAGCTCGAGTCTCATCACACCTGAGACGTTTGGGAGAGATTGGACATTGTGTTTTTGAGTGACAGCAGATTACTGCTTTTTGGCGAGTGATTGAAACTCCACGTGCCGCCATAACCAACCCGTTTCCCTGGACGTAAAAAGCTTCGCAATTTAACATCACAAAGGTCTTTAGATTCCACAAACTGCAGATCGGTCCAATCTGATGAAATCCCTTGGAGGAGTTCGTCAAAGAACGATGCCTGAAAAGAGGGGAAAATGTTGCCAAAATTGCACATTAATTTTAAAATGGCTGACTTCCTGTTGGATTTGGGATATTGCTCCAAGAGACTTTTTTGTACATCTTGATATCTCCTATAAGCTTACCAGGTTTCAGACTCATACATAAAACACAGAGCAGGGGCTGTGATTTTGAAATTTTGTAGGGGGCGCTGTGGAGCCATTTTGGGATATTCAATGAAAATGATCACATAACAACAAAGCCTTAACCACATTGGAGGTGTGCGCCAAATTTCAAGACTTTTTAAACTTTCCAAGCCCCTCAAAAGCCACTTCATCTTTCATGGTGAACCGCGTTGCCACCAGGGTGCGGCGTTCAGTTTAAAGTCACAATTTTTGCACTGAAGCATCACAAGGGACTGATGGTGATATTCACCGCTTTTGAGGTGGCCACGATGAACCTGTGAAAATCAGTACAACAAAATTAAAGCCATGACATTTCCTGTTCCCACTAGGTGGCGCTGTCCGTATTTCCGACAATGGGCACATCAATCTGTTCAGGGCGGGTCTGTCATCATGCCTGTAAAGTCTGGTACTGATCAGACTGGATTTCATTGAGTTATACTAATTTGTTTCTTCATGGCGTGACATCAAAGTTCGCCATGCTGCTGGGGTCACACCCTTTTGCGAAAAGTCACAGTTTTCACTGTAACCCAAGACCAACTCCTTAAGGCTTTTCTGGAGAAATTTGAGGCTGCAGATGTCACCCATCACTATACTGTACCCCAAAGTGTAAAACATGACATTTCCTGTTCCCACTAGGTGGCGCTGTCCTTGATGTCAAATATGGCAGTTGAAATATGTTTAGGGGTGGAGCCTTATCATATGTGTTCACTTTGGTCAAGGTCAGAAAATGTATGACAAAATGAGAGGCAATAAGATTTTCATGGCGAGTCATCGAAATTCGCCATGGCGCCACGGCCTCATAGTATTGTGAAAACTCAAAAGCTCCGCAATTTAACATGGCACAAGGGTGTAGTTGACACTGACCAAATATGAAGGTTATGAAATCAAACCCCAAGGAGGAGTTCGCAAAAGTTCGAGGCATGGAAATGGCAAAATTAGAGCCAAAATGTCACCTTCTCTTCCAAATGGCGGACTTCCTGTTGGGTTTGCGTCAATGGGCCCCCAGACTTTTTTGTTCGTCTTGGCATGATACACATGTGTGCCAAATTTCATACATGTAGCTCAAACCATGTGGTCGTAGGGCTGCATTTAACAAGGCATAGGTGGCGCTCTAGAGCCATTTCCCAGTGCTCATATGTAAAACCATTAAAATACAAAATTTTTCACCAGACCTGGCATGTGTGCAAAATTTCATGAGTTTTTGAGCATGTTTAGGCCCTCAAAAAGGCCCTTGTTTCGCCTGAATAATAATAATAATAATAATAATAATAATTAAAGCTGCAAGCAGCGTTATGAGGGCCCTCGCACCCCATCGCGTCGAGCTACGCCCAACACCTCAAACCGGCACGTCCGATGTGATGTCACATTGATGGATTTCATGCTTTTAATCACCAGCTAACATTTCATCTTATTCAACCAGGATTATAGTCATGCCACTAGGTGGCGCTCTAACCATTATTGACAAATAGCATAACAAACATTTCCAAGCTCGAGTCTCATCACACCTGCGACCTTTGGGAGAGATTGGACATTGTGTTTTTTAGTGACAGCAGATTACTGCTTTTTGCGAGTGATTGAAACTCTACGTGCCGCCATGACCACCCCGTTTCCCTGAACGGAAAAAGCTTCGCAATTTAACATCACAAAGGTCTTTAGATTCTACACACTGAAGAATGCTTCAATATGATGAAATCCCTTGGAGGAGTTCGTCAAAGTATGAGGCCTGAAAAGGGGGGAAAATGTCATCAAAATTGCACATTAATTTTAAAATGGCTGACTTCCTGTTGGATTTGGGATATTGCTCCAAGAGACTTTTTTGTACATCTTGATATCTTACACAAGCTTACCAAGTGTCAGACTCATAGATGAAACACAGAGCAGGGGCTGATGTTTTGAAATATTGTAGGGGGCGCTGTGGAGCCATTTTGCGCTATTCAAGGAAAATGGTTACATAACAACAATGCCTTCATCACATTGGAGGTGTGTGCCAAATTACAAGCCTCTATAAACTTGCCAAGACCCTCAAAAGCCACTTCATCTTTCATGATGAACCGCGTTGCCACCAGGGTGCGCCGTTCAGTTTAAAGTCACAATTTTTGCACTGAAGCATCACGAGGGACTGATGGTGATATTCACCGCTTTTGAGGTGGCCACGATGAACCTGTGAAAATCAGTACAACAAAGTTAAAGCCATGACATTTCCTGTTGCCACTAGGTGGCGCTGTCCGTATTTCCGACAATGGGCATATCAATCTGTTCAGGGCAGGTCTGACATCATGCCTGTAAAGTCTGGTACTGATCAGACTGGATTTCATTGAGTTATACTAATTTGTTTCTTCATGGCGTGACATCAAAGTTCGCCATGCTGCTGGGGTCACACCCTTTCGTGAAAAGTCACAGTTTTCACTGTAACCCAAGACCAACTCCTTAAGGCTTTCCTGGAGAAATTTGAGGCTGCAGATGTCACCCATCACAATACTGTACCCCAAAGTGTAAAACATGACATTTCCTGTTCCCACTAGGTGGCGCTGTCCTTGATGTCAAATATGGCAGTTGAAATATGTTCAGGGGTGGAGCCTTATCATATGTGTGCTCTTTGGTCCAGATTGGAACATGTATGACAGAATGAGAGGCAATAAGATTTTCATGGCGAGTCATCAAAATTCGCCATGGCGCCACGGCCTCATACTATTGTGAAAACTCAAAAGCTCCGCAATTTAACATGGCACAAGGGTGTAGTTGACACTGTCCAAATTTGAAGCTTATAGGACCAAATCCCAAGGAGGAGTTCGTTAAAGTACAAGGCATGGAAACGGTAAAATCAGAGCCAAAATGTCACCTTCAATCCAAAATGGCGGACTTCCTGTTGGGTTTAGGACATTGCCATAATATACTTTTTTGTTCGACTCTGAACGTTATATAGGTGTACCGACTTTCAAACTTGTAGGCCATACCCATACCGGGGGCTCGCGTTTTTCATTTTTCTAGGTGGCGCTACTGAGCTAATTTTCCCTGTCCATGTCTGAGAACATTAAAATACGTAAATTTTCACCAGACCTGACGCGTGTGCAAAATTTCATGAGTTTTCGAGCATGTTTAGGCCCTCAAACGGCCAATTCATTTGCCGAAATAATAATAATAATAATAATAATAATAATAAACAGAGCAATTACAATAGGGCCTTCGCACTGTCAGTGCTCGGGCCCTAATAATAATAATAATAAGAAACGGAGCAGATACAATAGGGCCTTCGCACTCTCGGTGCTCGGGCCCTAATAAGAAACGGAGCAGATACAATAGGGCCTTCGCACTCTCAGTGCTCGGGCCCTAAATAATAAACAGAGCAATTACAATAGGGCCTTCGCACTATCAGTGCTCGGGCCCTAATAATAATAATAATAATAATAATAATAATAAGAAACGGAGCAGATACAATAGGGCCTTCGCACTCTCGGTGCTCGGGCCCTAATAAAATAAAATAAAATAGCCATTTACTGAGTTAAATTAAAAGCAGTTCATTTGACTCAGTAGAGGCTGTTTTTTTTTTTTCTTTAATCCTCAATATGGCTTCTGTATTTTCAAATAAACTCACATTGATCAGAGAATTAGGAGTACATCCATGTTTAAATGAAAAAAAAAACTTGTATTACAGACATGCCAACCCACCATCATGATTTAGCCATTATATATGACTGATGTACACTATCAAAATAGTTTACAGTAGAAACAGAAATAAAACTTTTGGCTGACCAGTTACATTTTAATGTGGCATACAGAAGCAGCAACTAAAAAAATGGGAGAAAAGTTAACATTTTTCAGATGAAAATTTAAATATTTGATGTCAATGTGCATATCACAGGCAAGTCATCTGTTTGCCAGAGGTCTGTAGCCCATCTCTCCCTCTAGCTGCTCTGCGGTTAGAGCACCCAGCAGAGGTTGACAGTCTGGATTGAACACTGAATAAGCACTCAGTTCACCAGGCTTGCGCGGCGCTGGGCTCCGGAGTCCTTCATAGAGCCAGTAGAAGAGAGAGATGACAAAAAAGGGGAGACCAAACTCCAGTTCGGCAAACAGACCCAGCAGAACCAGCCATAGCAGCACTTTTAGTAAAGTGATGTTAGAAATGACAAACTGTCGGGAAGCCAGCCACTTTCCCAGAGCGCTATCCAGCAGCCAGTCTCCACGATCCTATAGTGAATACACAACAGAAAAAGAAGAAGAGAAGAATAAAAACATGTGATGCTACAAATACACCAAACTGGATAAAATAAATAAACAATAGGATGTCAGTTTTCTTAGAAACAGCTCACAAATTGTACATGACTTAGTGGGGATTAAATGAACATATACAGTACAGTGAGTATTCCTTGGCTGCTGAGAAAAAATATGAGCTTACAAAAAATAGCTTGGATCTCCAAATCAATACATCGCAATCAATACAGCTACTTTATTATTTTTCCCACAAAGGCATTTATTTCTAATCTTTAGAGAGAATGGTTCAAAAAAGAAAAAATATCCAGTGGGTAGCAGTTCTCTTGTAGATAATCCCATCAAAAGCCAACACTTTTTTGGCAACAGTAACTCAACCAATCGTTACAACCAAGGTACCCAGAAGTGCATACCTTTATGACCACAGTTTACCTATCTTCTAATGGCTCTATCCAGCAGGGTAACATGTCACAACCACAAATCATCTCAAACTGGTTTGTTAACAAGACAATGAGTTCACTGTCCTCGAATGGCCTCCACAGTTATGAGACCTCAATCCAATAGAGCACCTCTGCGATTTTGTTTGTTTCCAGCAACTTGTTAAATCTATCCCACAAATAATATAGGCAGTTCTGGTGGCTAAAGGAGGTCCAACCTGATTTCAAACGAAATACCAGAAGGTGTATTCTGGTACTTGACAAAAAAAGGACTGCTTATTTTACACTGTTGTAAATACTGTTGGCCTATAATCTGTCAAAAGTATCTAAAACATATCTTTTTGTGAATTATATCAAGTCATTTTGAGTAAAAAACAAAGCAAAACAAAACACCCCAATAACATTAGAAGATATTTTAAATGGCCAATGTAGAAAACAGGGTAGGTGAAATAACGTCATGGAAATACCTTCAATTCATTTTCTTTATTTAACTCTTTATTTTATATGTAAACCCTTCGTAAATCCTGTTGACTACAGCCTATTTACCAGTGTGGGGAAATATATTAGATATGAAAAAATAGAAACGATGGAAATCACTTTTAGCAGGTGTAACTAATGATGTGGTCTGTGCGTTTGTTTACTGTTATATTTGATGGTTTACTTTGTCATTGTTCGTGAGTGTGCTTTTTTAAATTATTGCCAATTGTAAAACAATACTATTAGTGCAAAGCAGACGAAGCACTCCATTTATCACGCACAGTCCGATCTTTAAAATAACAAGCTAAATCGGGAAGTTCATGAGCTTCCCGATTGAAATTATCTCTTACGCTGCTTTGAGAGCCGTCGGTCGCAGTCTGGTTGTTTCGTGCCCTGTCTTCAGGCTGCAGACTGTCAGCTGTGGGTGTTTTATCACACTGAGCAGCGGTGTCTGCTGCTGTCTCCCCTCTGGATTGTGAACCAGTAGTCTCACTCTTCTGAGCAGCTTTTTCAGCCTGTCGTCTGGCTCTGAACTCTGCCAGCTTTTGCTCCATGGATAATTAAGAACCGACAGCAACTCATTCACAACTTCTATAAGCTTACGTTAAAGTTATAAGCCCTTCGAAGCACAGTAAATCTCTCTCGCACACACGAACTTTCAGTCTAAGTTTGATGACTTGCTACTAGCTTAGTAACAGGTATGTTTACATTTTACGTCGACGTCTACCTGAAAGCAGGATGGTGTGTCGCAAGAAGCCTCCAACAGTCCCCGTTTTACGACAGTTTCACAGTTCTGTTGCTAGCTTAGTGATTGTTTTCAGTAGAGGTGAGTTCCCCAAATGTTATACTGTTTTATGTTCATTTAGTTTGGTAAATAAATAAATGGATTTTTAGCTGCTGTTGCTGTTGATAACCGTCAAATTTTAAGCTACTGAAGCTACTGAATGAACGATCGGAGACAGATGCTAATCACCACATAACCACCACGTCTCCTTTATATATACGTGTCGTTGTGCTATTATTGCGGTTTCTATATTTTTTTTTATTGGTTTATCAAGCTAACAGTTATCATTATGTTATACATTAAAATATATTTCAATAAAACAAAGATGCTTCATATTCTTGAAGCTACCTCGATCTTCCTTTAATTTTCCTACTTTTATTATTACAAAATGTAAATGTTTTTAATTTTGTCTACATCAGTGCGTCTACAGTAGCTTTATTTTTTTCGTGGCTTTCTGTTTTCTCTGCAGACATGGCCACAGCTCCAGCACAGCAGCCCACTCTGACAGTTGAGCAGACCAGAGGTGAGAGGAACAGCTGGTTTATATATATAAAAGCTCCCGTTTCTACTTGTTTACTCTTCCCCAGGTGGTCCATATTGTTGCTGAATAAATACTGGGTAAGTACTCGTACGTTGCATTTGTAAGACCGAGACCTGTACTTGTCAGCAGGATTTTGGATTATCCAGGTAGCTTCAGGGTTAACCCTAGGTTTTCTGTACTACATAGGTGGTTCACTTTTTACCGAGGTAAGTCATCACGGTAATTTATGCTGTAGACTTAACCTGGAAGACCCGGGAGAACTCTGTGGGGAGAGTTGTAGGATGTAAAGTTTCTGTGTTTCCCTGATGAGCATCAGTAATAAATACAGATTTTTAGATACAACTTATTCCTTGTTTTCTGTGTTGGCAGCAAACAATTTTACAACAGCTTTTTGTTTTATGAGTAATAAATAGTAATATAAAATAAGTAGTAATATATAAACCTAAAACAGGACGGCTACACTGTCCTTAATGACCTCATATCAAATTTGTAGTAATCCTGTGTTTGAATTCTGTTTTTATATTTAATATTTACTTTCAAGCCCTTAAACAGCACTGAGTCTGCAGCTGAGAGAACAAAAACTTACATTTTTAAGAGCGGGTTATGTTCTGAGTTTAAGTTTAAAATCAACTGGAAGCGGCGTGATTCACTGATCCTTTTATTCACAGCATGTTTTAATTGCAACATAGATTGTATGCTGGTCTATGCTTGTGTGTGCAGCTTATTAATGTGTACCTTAGTAAAACCACTGAATGAAGCACAACCTGTGAGTCATATTATAACGGCAATGTGCATGATTAACTTGGTGATTTAGAAAATGTATAAAATGCTGTTATGCTTAATTCTAATCTTTTACTCTGGTGGTATTACAGCTACTAGAACACAGGACACACAAAGAATGCCTGTTCAATCAGTAATATGGTTTTAACTTTTATCTGCAATAAACTATGGCAATGTAAACATCTCCTTTATTCAGAATAATATTATTAATAATAGTATTAAGCTGTGGGACAGTAATCTTTAATATTCAAATGGATCCAGTTTAAAGTTTCAGAGCTCTAATGCACAGCCATCACCTTAGAAATAAACAGCAGGACTGAGAGCGCACTCAGTGTTAAAATAATCAACTGGAATGAAAATATTTATTTTACTGTTTTGTGTCCGAAATCTAAAGCTTTCATCCTAGACTTTTAATCACGCATTGATAGTTTCTGGATTAGGTGACACTCATAGGGATCATTTTGTGTGGAAGAAGAGTCATATGATCCGTGAAATGCCTCTTTTAGATTGGTTAGATGCAGCCAATACCACCCTTCTTGTGTTAACGCACAAGAGAAACCCTGGGTTAACTTATTGAGCTGATAACCAGCTTTGTGTGACCTTTTATCCTGATCGCCAGTGTTAGCATAAGAGAATCTAGATAACGGTAAAATAGCCTGGGTGTTGTGAACTTTTTTTGTAGTATAGGGCCCTGGAGTTGGATGGGGTGCACTTTCTTTGTTCATGAAAAGTAAGGAGAAGAATTAGTGATGGTGATTTTCAGGCTCCAGATTAGTTACTGTACTGCCATCCATCCTTCTTCTTCTGCTTATCCGGGACCTGCGGGGCAGCAGCCCAAGCAGAGAAGCCCAGACCTAGCTATCCCCGGCCACCACCTCCAGCTTATCCAGAGGAACACCAAACCAGGCCAGCTGAGACATATAATCTCTCCAGCGCGCCCTGGGTCTGCCCTGGGACCTCCTCCCGGTGAGACATGCTCAGAACACCCACGAGGAGCTCAGGAGGCATCCTTGTCAGATGCCCGAACCACCTCAACTGGCTCTTTCAATGTGGAGGAGCAGCGTCTCTACTGTGAGCCCCTCCCAGATGGCCGAGCTCCTCACCCTATCACTAAGGGAGAGGCTAGCCACCCTTTGGAGGAAACCCATTTCTGCCACTTGTATCTGCAATCTTGTTCTTTAGGTCACTACCCAAAGCTCGTGACCATAGATGAGGGTAGGGACGTAGATCGACCAGTAAATTAGGAGCATCACTTTTACACTCAGCTCTCTTCACCACAATGGACTGCTACAGCGTCTGCATCACTGCACCAATCCGTCTGTCGATCTCCCGCTCCCTTCTCCCTTCACGCGTGAACAAGACCCAGAGATACTTAAACTCCTCCACTCATCCCTGACCTGGAGTGGGCACTCTACCCTTTTCCAGCTGAGGACCATGGCCTCAAAATTTAGGGTGCTGAATCTCATTCCCACCGCTTCACACTCGGCTGCAAACTGTTCCAGTGCGAGCCAACAGAACCACATCACCTGCGAAAAGCAGAGCTGAGATTAATTAAGTTGATAATTTCTTCTAAAATGTGCAGCAATGTCAGGAAAAGGTTGGGTTTTTTTTACTTTGTGGAGCAGCTACTAAAAAAGCTTTTTTTTCACAGTGGTTTTGAGCGAGGTGATCCAGGCATTCTCAGTACCGGAGAATGCCGCACGGATGGAGGAGGCCAGAGAGAGCGCCTGCAACGACATGGGCAAGATGCTGCAGCTTGTGCTCCCTGTGGCCACCCAAATTCAACAAGAGGTTATCAAAGCCTACGGATTCAACAATGAGGGGGAAGGTGAGCTTTTTTGTATCTTAAAACTAAAAATGTGCTTGGTTTTGCTCTTCAAGTCAAGTCAAGTCAACTTTATTTGTCAATTCTGCCACATGTACAGGACATACAGAGAATAGAAATTTCGTTACTCTCAAACCCTAGATGAAATAGCAAATGAACATTTAAATATAAGAGAGTGATTAAAAAATGCAAATAAAATAATTAAAAAGTAAAAATTTAAATAAATACAATACAATTTTACGTATAACAAGAAAGCTATGCAATATACGATATACAATATTCAAGTAAGGGTAAATGACATTGAGTGTAAACCAGGCAGAGTAGTGCAAATAGGCAAATAGTGCAAATGGAGATTTAGTAATATACGGTAAGAGATAGTGTAACAACAAAGTCTTATGAGGTAATGGCAGTCCAATGCTCCACAAAGTGACTGGTAACTGGTGCAGGCCAGTGAGTGAGTCAGAGAGTGTGTGTGTGTGTGTGTGAGACAGAGTTCAGTGAGACCATGGAGGAGAAGAGGGGAGAGGGGGCAGAATCGGAAGGGAGTTAAGCTTCCTGACAGCCTGATGGATGAAGCTGTCCTTCAGTCTGCTGGTCCTGGCCTGGAGACTCCGCAGTCTCCTCCCTGACGGCAGCAGCTTGAAGAAGCTTTGCATTGGGTGCGTGGGATCAGCCGCTATGCAAAGGGCTTTTTTAGTGAGACGGGTGCTGTAAATGTCCTGGAGGGAGGGGAGAGAGACACCAATGATCCTCTCTGCAGCCCTCACTATGCGTTGGAGGGTTCTATGACAGGACGCATTGCAGGCTCCAAACCACACAGTGATGCAGCTCGACAGGATGCTCTCGATGGTGCCTCTGTAGAAAGTGTACATGATGGGGGCTGGTGCTCCTGTTCTTCTTAGTTTGCGGAGAAAGAAGAGACGCTGCTGTGATTTCTTGGCCAGTGCTGTGGTGTTGTATGTCCAGGAGAGATCCTCTGTGATGTGCACACCCAAGAACTTGGTGCTGCTCACTCTCTCCACAGACGCTCCGTCAATGGTCAGAGGAGCATGTTGGGTGTGCATTCTCCTGAAGTCCACAACAATCTCCTTCGTCTTCTCCACATTCAGAGAGAGATTGTTGTCAGCACACCACGTGGCCAGGCGTCTCACCTCACTTCTGTAGTCGGTCTCATCCCTGTTGCTAATGAGACCCACCACCGTTGTGTCGTCCGCAAACTTGATGAAGAGGTTGGAGCTATATGATGGAGTGCAGTCATGGGTCAGCAGAGTGAAGAGGAGGGGGCTCAGCACACATCCCTGCGGGGCCCCCGTGTTTAAAATGATGGTGCTGGATGTATTACTGCCGACCCGTACTGCTTGAGGTCTTCCCGTGAGGAAATCCAACAGCCAGTTGCACAGTGAGGTGTTGAGCCCCAGCTGGACCAGTTTTTGAGTGAGCTGTTGGGGGATTATAGTGTTGAATGCTGAACTGAAATCTATGAACAGCATTCGAACATATGAGTCTTTTTTGTCCAGGTGTGTGAGTGCCGAGTGGAGTGCAGTGGAGATGGCATCATCGGTTGAGCGGTTGGGCCGATACGCAAACTGGAAGGGATCCAGGGAGGGGGGCAGGACAGTCTTGATATGTTGCATGACTAGTCGTTCGAAGCACTTCATCAGGATGTGAGTAAGTGCAACAGGACGATAGTCATTAAAGCAGGAGGGAGATGACTTTTTTGGAACCGGAATGATTGTGGTGGCTTTAAAACATGTGGGGACGACAGCCTGGATGAGTGATATGTTGAAGATGTCTGTGAAGACATCAGTGAGTTCCACTGCACAGTCTCTCAGTACACGACCAGGAATGTTGTCAGGACCCGGAGCTTTACGTGCATTGATCCTGCTGAGGGATCTCCTCACGCTGTCCGGGGACAGAGTCATCACCTGGTCACCAGGAGGGGGTGGGGTCTTCTGTGCAGTGGTGCTGTTTTGGACTTCAAAGCGAGCAAAGAAAGTATTCAGCTCGTTCAGCAGGGGGATAGTGCTATCACAGGTCTGTGGTGGGGGCTTGTAATCTGTGATGGTCTGAATGCCCCGCCACAGGCTCCGTGAGTCTCTGCTGTCTTTGAAGTGATGAGATATTTTCCTGGAGTACTGTCTCTTAGCCTCTCTGATGCCACGGGAAAGGTTGGCCCTAGCTGTTCTCAGGCTCGCCTCGTCTCCATCTCTGAAGGCAACATTCCTAGCTTTCAGCAGCCTGTAGATCTCTCCTGTCATCCATGGTTTTTGATTTGCCCGGACAGTTATGGTTTTCGTGACTGTTACATCCTCAATACACTTGTAGATGTAGGCAGTAACAGTCTCTGCGTACTCCTGGAGGTCAGTGGTGTTGTTATAGGTGGCAGCCTGCTCTTTGCTAGGTTAGAGAAAAAGTGCAAACAGTGTACTGTGAAAATAAGCAGCTCGCCCACTGCTGGCCTCCCATTTAGTTTTTGTAGAAAAAAAAATTATTGTAATCCCCCCCGGTTTTGAGATGATTAGGGATGAACTCTGTCCAAAGAGCCAACCATAGTAGTAAGATTATCTGTGGAATTTTTTTCAGGACAGCAGGTTCCTTTCTCTGAGTTAAAGTACCAAGTGTAAGACATTATTCTCTGAAGGCTTAAAACAATAGAAACTACTCTAAAGTTCAAATAATTTTAAGACACCGTTCAGACTAGAACAAATGATCCCACCGGTGCTAATTAGTGTTGGCTGATATGACGCAGAGTACTCATATAATTTAATTTGGGTCTTAAATGTATGAATTGGACATTAAACTACTCAAAGAAGAACAAATAAATGCTGCATTTATAAATCATATTTGTTTCTCATCTAAACGTTTCTTACCGTTTTCTATCTCTAAAGACATCACCTTAAATCTCCCACACAATGCTGTTACAGAAACCAAACTTTGCAGGGTTGTAGTCACTTTAGATGTATACCAGTCACACATTGGAGAGATGTCTGATCAACTACCCGAGACATAAAGACAGTTATAACTAGGAGGCTTGCAACAGATTGCATAGCTCAGACAGAGGCTCGATGGAAAAATAATGAAATTGTTATGGGATTAGGTACAAAGACGGCAGCAGATGAGACCGCCTGAATCCACAGAGGAGCTTTAAGATGCAACAACAAAGCCAGACAGTGTCTTTAAAACACTTATATTCCACCTACTGAGTTCATTATTATCAAAACTAATATCATCCTCACTACAGTGTCACAAACATATGCACATCACTGTTTTTTATAGATACTAAATGACATATTTTAAATGGGCCTCAATTTTTAATCACACACAGGGAATTTTTTAAAATTAAACATGTCCAAAGTTTTAAATAATAAAATCAGTGTATGTATAAGTAATCCCTGGGAGCCCAAGGCTCGGGTTTAATGAGGTCAATTCAGGCACACAGCACAGATGCCCCGCCTACTTGTGGTTTAAATTTCCTGTCTGCAAGGTGCAGCCAATCAAAAGGGAGTTGCTTTAAAGGAAGACGAGTTGAAATAGAAATCTGTTCTAGGAGAATCCAAAAAAGTCAGTAACAAACTGTAATAGATCCCTTTCGATGGAAACTTCCAGTCTGTACTGGTTACAGGCTGCATGTCATTCTGGGGAGATGATATAATTTGTCATGCTGATCATCTGCTTCCCTTTCAGGTGTCCTTAAATTTGCCCGACTGGTCAAGATGTATGAAACCCAGGACCCAGAAATCGCAGCCATGTCTGCTAAACTGAAATCTCTTCTCCTACCGCCACTTTCAACACCACCTATAGGAGGCGCCATTCCAGCTTCATAGGAAATATTACTTCCATCCATTGTTCGCAAGGATACTTCCATTTAAACTTTGGAATACAGTGCAGTTATGAGCAGATCCAGCATGCCGTCAACAGTTCTGTCTTTATGTGGAGCGGTTATTGTTTAAAAACACTAAATATTCCAAGAAAGACAACACAACTTTTCCAGTTTAATCTCAAGTACCCTTGCTTAATTATTGCTTTTCTTTACTGTTCTGTATTTATTTGTCACATGTTACACCATGACCACTTTCTTAACCTTAATCATTTCCTTTGATGCCATGTTTTGTACCATTTTTATATGCTGTCAAATGTCTTTTTTGTTTAAATTAAAATGTTTTCTCTGAACCTGTGTGCATTGTTAATGCAGAAAATGTGCAAAAAAACCCCCAAAAAACCTCATTTCCATTTAAATGCTTTATTATTGCAGTTAATCTATATACCAGTGTTTACCATACTTTAAAAAAAAAACTTAAAAAAAACTTAAAAAAAAAACCCTGAATCGATTACATGTATTTACATATATACATTTCATTAAAGGCAATTTTTCTTTTACATATAGGATTTGGGGTTAAAAGATCACTATTCCAGCATATAAAATCTGAATACATATCTACCTTATACAGCTCTTAGGCTTTGATGCATAAATACATATTGTGGCAGAAGAAGTTCAGGATAAAAATATTAGTCGAGATAAATAAAGTGACCCAGATTCTGGAACCTACACTACATTTCCAAAAGTGCTTTTTTTCCCCTTCACCAAGGCAAACTGTGCAAAACCAGTGCAGATGGCACCCAGTTTATGTGGAAGTAGTTCAGTGTGCAGTCTTTCTGGCATATTTAGATTTGTGTCTTGTGCACATTCATCGAGCCAGGTATTCAGATCCAGAATAACTTCTGTGCATGTTTAAGATTTTTTTTTTTTTTTTTTTAAATGGCTCAGATAGTGAAATGCTATTTAGTTTCTTCCACTTGTTTCTGTGAAAAAGATTGTTCTGGTACCTAAACTTAAGTCATGGAGTCCAGTATTGCCAGCGTGTTTTAGTTTAGAGAGCTGAGCTCCGTCTTGTGTCTCCGTGGTTCAGCTCCTGATTCATAATTATAGAAATAAAAAACGAAGGCGGAAGACTTCACATCTCAAAGTGGCGGAAAATACTTTCGACATATCCCAAGACCCTCTGCCAGTCTGGTCCTTCTGCCTTCAGCATCTCCTCCACTGTCTGCCACATAGGATAAACAGGAAGTTTTAAAAAGCAGATAAAGAATAATAATGTTAAAGTTGAGCTATTTGTGTAAAACACACAAATCTGAGTTGAACAAGAAGAACAAAAATGTCTCACTAGTGTGGCAGAGATCCCGACACTCTCTCCTGTCTTAAAAGCAAGCTTCAGGTTTGCCTTCTGTAAAAATAAAGACACGTTTTGTATGAACATTTACAGACATGAATGTGTAAATGCAAATATACTTCATAGCCCTTATTTTTGCATTTTAGATGACAAGTAGGATTAAGATAGCACATATGGACTATTCAGGTTCCACATGTATAACCACGTGTCTGTCACACAGAGAGCTGTAGGAGGGTCATAAAGGGCACCAAACCATCAGATGGACTTGTATCTACTCCTTTGTGTGAGAAGGAACAGAAGGAAACAGACTTCCAGCAACCCTTTGTATACGTTTCTCACCAAACTTACAGAGACCGAGACCATGGGGGTGATTTGAACGCCCGGCGTCCTTTAGTGGGACTCGTGTCCAGCACAACAAAGACCTATTGAGGCTCGCCATTTGCACCCAGTTCTCTTCAGAGATGAGAGTAGGTTCACACTGAGCACATGTGAAGGAGTGTGAAGATAAGGTAATGCTGCCAGTCATTGACTGGAGGTCTTCTCTGTGGGTCTGTGACTGTGCGGACAACCTTGTCCAGCTCTCTTCTCCACTGTTTCCTTCACATTTGTGAGACTATTCTGAAAGACACAGGAAACCTTCTCGTGGCGGCACATATGGTTGTGCCATCCTGGAGTAGCTGGACTAACTGTGCAACCTGAATAGGAACAATAGGTACTGTCTTATGCTACCAGTAGTGGCAAGGACATTAGAGAAAAGAGAAGAAAAAAAAAAGGTAACTAGAGAATAATTGGTCAAACGAGAGCAATGTTGGCCACCACAATCATTCCCATTTGTGGGATCGGTCTTTTTGTTGCCTTTCCAGTCCACCTTGTGACTTAATTTGCACAGAAGGAGGTGAAATGGATTCACAGTGGTTTATGTTTCCTAACTGGACAGATTAATATCCCTGAAACTTTACAGACTTTGTGCTGTATTGTGTTAAGCATTGCACATTTGAGTTTACTATTCAAATTTAATCTGGTGTCTTTGGTATGTATTTGTATTTTATAGGTCATTTAATATTGTGCTTAACTGTCCGGGGACAGCAGATGGAAATTAAAGAGTGCTTTCTTTTCTCTCGTGAGATCATTGCGTTTTGAGTTTTACCTTATCAGCTGGGTTCAGGCTGTCATAGGGGATGAGAGTTGGTAAATAGGTGTGATAAACAGCACAGAACGCCAAACCATCTTCCCAGCTGCTGCTGAAGTTGGTGATCTCAATATTCTGCCACAAAACATTATTTGCAATTTGTCTGAATTTAACTTGTTACAAAGAGTCACATGACTTCATATAGCTCAGCAATGCTCAAGTTCTCTTCTCTGACCTTATAACCTTGAGTGCGAGTTTGGCACCAGCGCAGCAGGGAGTTTCTCCTGGAGCCACCATGGCGCCTCAGCAGAGCACTGAAACCATCCCGAGGTCTGAAGATGGAGAAACATTTTAACTGCGAATTGCTCATTCACTGCAAACTGTTTCAGTCATTTAACCTGAGAACACGAGTGAAAAAAAGTGTAATCGGACAAACACACAAATCGATTCTAAAGTCATACAAATATAAAAGTCATATGGGTCAGTTTTAACTGTTTTTGGCTCAAAGACTTGAAAAATGCCAATTGTATCAGTGTGTTTTTGGTTATTTTTCCACAAATGCTTGCCAACCTCTCTTTCCACACAAAGACATCAGCATCATCTTTACCAACAATATATGAGGTTTATCAGCCACTCACTTGAAGGAATCTGAGCTTTGTTCGTCATCCTGTTTTCCTGCATCACACAAATGCAGACACAGTTGTAATAAAACAAGATGCTATGGTTTGGTTAACGGTGATTCGGGAGACTGAAGCACACCTGTGTAAAAGCTCGACCAGCTGTCCTGCCTCTGTAAAATTCGGTCCATCCGCCTCCCTTTTGTCGGCTCTTCTTTCTGAAACAGTTAAGTAATGGCATATTTGACATTTCATTCGACATGGGATGACATCGATCATCTCAGTGTCTCCCAGTATATCACAATAGTGTAAACGTGTTATACCTTGCACAGTGGCAATGTTGTACTCGAGTTTTTTGAAGCCCCATTTGGATTTAAAGAGTCTGTTGGAAGCGGGAGACGAGAGAGACTCCTAAGAAGACAACAATTTTGTGTTGGATTAGATTTTGTCGCAACAAGGAGACCACAGTTTGAGCTTTTATGCAGACTCACCAGGATCTCTCAGAGAGCATCACAATCTTTCTGGGATCTTTCTGTCCACGTCCGTCACCTTTCTTCTTCTCCAGGGCAGTCAAACTGCGAATGTATGCCTCTGCCACCCCTTTCCCTTTCAGCTGCACATTTTCTGATTCCCTCGTCTCCTCAGGATCACAGCCTTTTTCTGTAGCATCCACCTCTTGATTTGTTTCATGAGCTTCTGTCCCTGCTTCAGCTTCCTCTGTAACTTCAAGCATTTCCTCCTGCTGCTCCTCAGAGTCTGGTTTATCTGCATCTTTATACGTTTGACCTCTGAGGGCATCGAGCTCGGCTCGATCCTGCTGCTGCTGCTTCTCCAGTTCAGCCAGTTTGCAGCAGGCGTCTTTGTGTTCAGCTTTGAGCCTCTCTAGCTCTCGGTCCGTATCCTGCTGTTTGCTGAGGGCCTGTGCCAGCTGCTCCTTTACAGTCCCGTGGCTCTCCTGGAGTGAACCCAGAGCCTGCTCTGACTCAACCCGGAGCCGGTCGGCAACAGACACAGCGACCTGTAGGTCACACTGGAACTGCTGCCACTCCAACCTCTCTGTCTGAGGAACAAAGAAACACTGTAATTCCACGTTAAGGCTTGCTCTCCATTTGTCATTACTACATAAATATCTGTCTACTAGTCAGTACCGTGTGACTGAATTTAAGTCTGACCAGAGCTGTTGGAATATGAATGTTGCAATGATGTCACATGACATTTAAAACAGAAATAAGTGCACAGAATTAGACAAATGCAGTACTAAATGCTGCATGAAAACACAGATCTGAATGCTAAATAATTAGCAAGCTCACTGTCTGCAACCTGTAGACCAACAACTCACCCTGAGTGTCTCCTTCAGGGTCTCCACCTCTTCAACCAGCTCTTCTCTTTCTGCTATCAAATGCCGAAGCAGCTCTGACACACGAGTTAGAAAACAAAACAACCATATCACAAAACTGTCCCTTTAAGTTACTGCATATTATGCTGCTGTTAATAATCAATTTTCCACATGACACTTAGTAGGTGATGATGATATTTAAACCACTTATAACTATGATGGATAGCTCCTGGAGTCATACCATTTTTTTTGGCCATATTCCACGTTTGAGTTTCAGTTCCATATTTTATCCTGGGACTAGGTTTTTTTTTTTAAGTCAGCTTTTTCTGATTTGCTGCTTTTTATAAACACAAGGTTTTAACAGTAGGTAGGTGGGGCCTTTGTGCTTACATACCATTGTGCTGGAGAAGACCATATTGAGGATATTGCATCTCTTTAATATCATACAGATATAGAAGTGGAGAAAAAAAAACTGCCTGAAAACAAGTGTTGGGAGGAGTGTGAAGCCTGAGCTTTTTTGATCCTTCGCATGCAGATTTCATTATTTGAAACTTTTTCCACGTTTATTATGAGCACGTACTTCTTTAACAATATATATGTAATCTTTAACTACAAAGACTTTCTGCTTCCTTTCTCATCACCACACATCTCTGATGTGTCAGTGACAGCACACTTAAAAAAAACAAACAAACAAAACAGGTGATGACAGAGGGCATACCTACTGCTCCTGTGGTAATATCAGTGCTGGGTGTTAGGCCCAGTGAGGCCCTGTAGTGCTCCATTAGACTGAGTAAAACCAAGGTCATCTCCTCTCCAGCTCTCTCTGCTGTAGCCTGTGGCTCCAGCCCGCTGTCTCTCTCATTCGAACAAGGCTCTGAAGGCAAACCTCTGGACAAAGGCAGCGGTACTGGAGTGGCCGGACTGCCCACCGCTGCCTCATTTCTCGCTGCTGCATCGCTCACATTTGTCTCTAAGGCAGCGACGCTGTCAACGCTGATTACAGCCCATTCTGAGGGAGCCGACAGCCGCTGTGTCCACTCTGTGAATGGAGAGGTGGTGGAGGGGGTGGTGCTGCCAGCTGCTGGAGGAGTTTGTGCCTTATCAGAGGAAGCTGCAGAGGATAAGGCCATGACAGTCAGCTCTGCCTGTGAGGGTGTGGTAGGAGGCGTTTGGAAGAAATCTAAAGGAGAACCTGAGAGGAGGGAAATAAATAGGTAAAGGAGAAAAATGGCACTGTCCTGAAATCTGTTGAAAAATGTGCCGATTGCAAAGCCACCCCTCTTCTTTTCCTCACTGCAGATGTAAGCCTCGCTGCCTGCTTCCTTATTTACTATCCTCGGCAGACTGATGCAGCAAAAAACCTCCCCTGCCAATATCTTGGCTGGCAAATGCAGGCTGTTCCCCCATGTGGCAAGATCCAGGAAGAGAGATAATTTTTACCCTGATCATAGAGCTGCTCCTCACTGCAGCCAAAATGTGACTATATTATAAAGAGCTGCAGAAAAAAAACAAACCAAAAAAACAAAACAAAATATAAACACATTAAAAAAAAAAATCTATTAAAAGACACCTTGAGAGCAGAATGATGATTTTGCTAATGCATTATTAGCATTTTAGTTATGTGTCAAATCAGGAAATATCCACTAGTGTGTCATCTGTTGCTGATAACTAATGTTAGAGCTACTGGATTTCTCTGTGATGTTGATATTATCCTGTTTATGGTGTGGAAATTTTGGCAGGCTACATGGATCTTCGCCTCCTTTGACTCTGATCTTTTTAAGCTTTCCCCTCCTTGTCCTTGTGTTGTGCTGCAGGATTCTGCAGACTCATCATTTCCCTGGCAGCAGCATGATGTAGTCTGCTCAGCTACCATGGGGAAGCTATTCTCATCCTCTAGCATGAGCTGAATTCCTGCATACCGACAGCCAAGAGACAAGAGACAAAAAGACTAGACCTATAAAGTTGTAAAGTCAAATTTCACACATTAGCTCAGCCAAATGTGACACTTTGAATTCAAGGATACTGAAGGGCTGAAGAAGCTAAAACTCTGATCCCAACTTTTACTGAATCTTACTGGATGTGGTTTCTATTTCACTGTCATGCTGATTCATCATTTTGTTTGCTGAAATATGGTTTTTGATCAAACAGGGCCCGACACCAGAATTTAGTTTGGTTTGAAAAGAGTGAGTCTATAAAATGCAAAGCATCCTCACTGACACATTTACATTTTTTTTTGTAAGTGGTTGTCCTTAAATTAGTATTTATTTTGAGTTTACTAAAACAGTTCCAAACACTTTTTCTGCTGCTTTAGACAAAACATTGAGCTTTGGTTAAAATAATAACTATAAATAAATTAAAATGGTTACTGGGGAAATATAATGGAACATTCTTTGTCTGATCTTTGTTTAACGGGAGTGTTAAAACCTGTTATAGTGAGTGAATGGCACAGAAAATGAGCGTTCACTTTCTGTAGTCACCCTGTTTTCATCCTTTGGTAATGTGGAAGAACAACAAGCACAAATGTTTTGATTGACGCCCTCTTCAGTGCGAGAGCCCCAGCTGCCGTGCTGTCTCACAAAGTAAAAGTAACCGACTGTCTTTCTCGTGCCGTCTCTTTGACAGTTTATTTTTCACACTTGGAAATACAGAGGAGACAAAGAGATGAAGTGGAGCTGACAGTTTCCTGGACCTGTCGTACCAACAGTCTAAAAATAGTCAGACTTAGAAATAATGATCAGAAGAAACAAGACAGTTACAAAAAAAAAAATACAAAGCCTGAAACTTATACACAGTATTTTATAAATAATTTCTCTAATGTGTTTTGAAATTGGACTATTGGATGCTGAGTTACCTGTAGGGACATGGCTGTCTTTGCCATTGTGGTTACCCATGATCCAGCAGGGGTGGATATCTTGATAGGCTATCCCAACTGCCCTCACTGTGTCCTGCTTTGTGAGGCTCTCTGTTGACTGGCCAAAAATAAATAAACACGGTTTTCATGAGTATGACTCAGTCCTGACCATTTGATGAGCACAACAACAGAAGTCCAGGAATTCTAGTCCCAAGCCCTTTAGTAACAGTTTCCAAAAACTACAGAAGCTATTACATTTGTCCAATAAAACTAGCCTCCAGTAAATTTGCCTTTGCATAGCTTTCATTATCCTGGTCAGCTGGCTAATGTGAAGTAAGGCAACACGAATGTGTGGTGCCCAAAGCATAGCAGCATCTTGTCTGTCAACTCCACGGCAGCAGAATGAGGTTGTCATGTTTAGCACGTGGCTGCGTCTCTGCCATGAAGAATGAACTAAACCCCATTGAATAATCAAGCAATTTAAGGCTTCCTTGGAGAAGGGGGAGGAGAACACACACGAACCGAAAACGGAGATTTGTTCACACACTGGAACACTATTCAAGTTTATTCGGCATGCAAGATATAATGTGACAGACACGGTCCATTTCAAATGACTCACACAGCTGTATTACCCACAGGGCTTTACAGGATAACTAACTCTACCAGCCCGACCTATTAAACTCCTAAATCATTGCGCAGCTTAATGAATTGTGTGCCGTGTTAAAGAATGAAGCCTCTAATTGATGAACGTGTCTCGAAAATTGTCTGTCTCTCAATCTCGTTTCTAAAAAGCTTCGCATTTTTGAATAGCTCTGTTTATCAGTGAAGTTTGGCTCATGTTTTTCTGCATCCATGGAGAAAAAAAACCGTGCAGTTTATCAAGCCATTTTGGTTGTTATATCTAACCAGTCGCCTTTCACACGCAGTCATAGCTCCAGTTTCATTCATCCTACCTGCTCAGCCTACCAGCTGGACGCCTTCCAGTTTGGCCCCGACTGTCCGTCCGGCGGGTTTCTTCTTCGGGTGTCTCGGGACAAATTTGCCTTTCTTCGTCCCGTATCCCAAATTTAACGAAAGGCACAGAGCCAATCAATAACAGTCATTTCTTCTTCTTCTTGGGTATCCTACATTACCAAACAGCTACAAAAAGGCAGCCATATATAACTCCAACTCTAAATCTAACTCCGCTGCTTCGCCTTTAAATCCAATGCGTCAAAAAGGAGGCAGAAGCAAACTGATTGCGCAGCAGCCGCACGCTGGATAAACAGCATGAATGTTTGTTATTGGGATTATTTAGATCTCAGTTTTTTTCAATCGCACAATACAACAAATCCAAACACCAAATAGTGAGTAGAGTGCAGGATAAAATGCGCTTGCTGAGAAGCAGACACACCGGCTACGGGCTAATTATCTTTTATTAAATGCAGGTGTGGCGCCAGGTAACAGGTTATACTTTCACACGGTCCGTGGGTGCAGTGTGTCACATTGCATCTGTCGAGAGAATGGAAACCAGCCAAACAGCCCAGGAAATATTTAGCGGACACAACTTTAACCAGAAAGTCCCCAGAGTGGTAGCTATCGATCCACAGACCCCGTTCGTGGGCGGAAACTCCAACTGTTCCGACACTGAATAAGTCACTGCATACTAACGAGTGGAATTTATTTATTAATGTTTCTGAAAATGCACACCAAGGCCGTTGCTCGTCTCCACAGAAAGGAAATTATATAAAAACGTAGATAAGGACACCTCGAATGAAACTGAAAACCGAGACACGCATTTAATCAGGAAAAATGGGATCCCATCAAACCTGAGAGCAACGAAATTACATGTGGCGAACGTGGTTAAAGTGCTGTTTTTTCGAGCAGTTTTAATTATGTTAAATAAGAACTTACGCAAATTTTAGATGAGATATCCGGGGCAGAGGTTGTGCAGTGATCCTTAAAGTATATATATATTTTTAAAGAACATAACCACGCACTATATTTAATTTAAGATGCCCCAGTGTGAAAAAAACATGAGAAATTTAGTCTAAGATGCATTATCTTTCTGCACACCCCACAGAACCATCAACATCGAGAAAGAGAAATAAAGAAGCCAAAAACAATGAAGGTCTTCACTAACCAATAGTTTTGTAATGTAAGGTTAAATGCAGAAGCGCAAAAGACAGAATAGAGGATTTTTTTTATGATTAGTGTTATTATTGTTGTTGTTATAGAGTCTGATTAGAAATATAGCGAACCCGCTAGAATTTCAGCACCATGGACAGAGCTGAATGAAGCCAATCGTCTCTGGCGTCCTCCAGTGTCCACATTTAGGAATGACAGGAGGAATTATTTTAAAAAGGCGATTAAGAGTGTTTTGACTCATGCCAGAGGGCCTTTTAAACTTTATAGGTATAAAAAAATTGGCTGAATTGGATTTGCTTAGTAAGAGTATGCAAGGACTTGAACAACGTGTGTTTTGTTTTAGCATAGTTATTATCTATGGGCCCACGGGGAGCTAATAATTTAGAGTAATCATGCCATATATGAAATATATACAAATGATCCTACTTTTTAATAAGTGTTGCAGTGTTTGTGGGGTTTTGTCATGATCTGTTACTCCTTAGACATCGATTGCTCCCATCTGCCACAAAATCTATCAGATGTAACTTCTGTTCATTGTTTGAGTTGAGGCTGATTTGAAATGTGAGCATCAGTGAAATCATGCTGATCGTTGCAGAGTGCAAAGAGATTAAGAGACGCTCTTTGTAAATATATTCTGTCTGCCAGAGAAGTTAACTTGAAGGCTGGCGAAAGCAGAACTTTATAGATCTTTGGCTATAAGAGCTGATATGATATCTTACATCCCAGGAAGCGGCGAAATTAATAAGAAAGAAAGAAAGAAAGAAAGAAAGAAAGAAAGAAAGAAAGAAAGAAAGAAAGAAAGAAAGAAAGAAAGAAAGAGGTAAATGTGAGCGTGCTGAGAGATACCGACTATAAAGGTAAGGCTCAGGTGTGGATTGACTCCTGAATGTCAGTTTTGAGATGTTTTTAAGAGGAGATAAATGCTGAGTTTGAGCTTTGGCTCCACACTAGTGATAACAACCCCCTTCATGCAGTGTTGCCCAGTGACACAGCAGTCTCCCTGCAGGAGTTTGATTCACACCCAGTAACTTAAAGTTACCGTAGGAATGCACCTTCTTTTGAATTCCTCTCTCCTTAATTTATTTTTTATCTTTTGACTTAACCCTTTTCCCTTTAAAACCTTTTAAGCCTTTGCATTTTACAAAGTTTTGATGATCCAATAACCACAATAAAGAAATAAAACGACAGAGTAAAAAAATATGAAAATGATGCTACTCTCTTTTTCTTTGCGTCACACATATTTTAAACTACACAACACAATAAATAATTGGATTCCACAAACTATTTGGTTACTTATCATCAGTAATTTTGAACACTCCCCCCTTTGTATATACATTTTCTTTAAATGTGATATGACTGTCTACGTGTCTGGTGCATTTTACTTTTAAGTTTGCATTTAAAGTTTCGTGTCATTTCCCTCACATTAGAGGAAGACAAGAAGGCTTTTGTGGGTGCAGACTTTGTAAAAAATGGCGTCTGATATAGGCTGCCTCCATAAGAGCAGCTGCGCTTTCAGTGACCACAACATCAGTGCATTATAAGTCATCTCCCAAGAATGAATTCTGCCACCGCATCGGGACTTGCGTCGGACAAGAAAACACACAGCACAAGCCGCCTTCATCATGGGAAACTACGACAGATTCGCTGCAGATGTTTCCAACGAACAAGGCAATGAACATTTTCACGGATACCAGGGGACATGATCGCCGTCCACTTATTTATCTCCCGTTTACTATCGAAGAAGAAGTGACCTTCTCTGAGGCGGAAGATGTCAGCGCTGAAAAAGGTAAGAAGGAAGACGCGCATTGTCGTGTTTGTGCACGAACAGAGCCTGCCACGCAGCTTGTTTTTCTTCTTGTTCTTGTTGTTACTGAATGTGATTTCAGGTGCATCTAATGGAGGTTTTGGGGTTGTTGTTTTTTTTTTGATCGTCTGAAGCCAGAGTGCCGCACCTGGCCGCGCAGACTGAAAGTGTACATTTCAGAAACTGCCAGAAGTTCTGCAAGGCGCGAATGAGTCACTGTGTGAGGGGTGTTTAACTTGTTAGGGTGTTCCTCTTTCCTACACCGATCAGTCAGTGGCACTCAATGATGCACCTTGTGGGTGAGGTGGTGTGGGAATTAGTATGTATGTGTTTGGAGGTGGTGGGAGGAGGGTGATGAGGGTGGGGTGGTGTTAGGGTGGATTTTATTCCCTTGGTGAAAAGCCATTGTGAATGGAGGGGACCCACAGCTCCTTCCTTCAAGTTTCTTCTGTCTATGTATGCCCACATGTTCCCATTGCTCCCCTCCATTCAGTCAATGTGTGTGCGTGGAGTGACTCAGCTGTAGTGTACTATATCTGTCATCCATCTTTTCATCTGTCACAGGTGTTACCATGGCTACTACAGACTCACTGCTGTCTTTTCTTTGAGAAGGACTCAGGTAAGTGGTGGGAGGGGTGATTAAGTCAGACCTAATGAGTACATGTCATCCACACTAAAAGGCAGTGCTTTTCATTTAACATGATGTACACTGGGTGTGTCTGAAGGTATGATACAGTAGTATAGTGCTCAAAGCTTCCTTGTTCTGTTCCTTTTTTGGCGGTATTCTTCATGTCAGCACCCCTTTATTCAAAAGATTGTTATTTACGTCTGCAGTGACATATTTGGAGGTATGAATCTGTTCTGGGACCCCTTTGCACTTCTAAGACACGAGAAGGAGTCATGGAGAGCAGCAGGAAGACCTCAGCACAGAACAGAGGAAGCATCAATAACAATAGACATGCAACTGATTAGGTTAGAAACACAAATGTCACTTGATAACAAACTGAAAGAGTGAACACATGTTACAGAAGGCCTGTCTGTTCAAACTTTCATCTCACACAAGCTCATACATCCACCCTCGTACACTCTCCAGAGTGTTAACACGCCATTTACAAGCAGTTAGATCATCATTGTGGCTCCACATAGAGCCAAAACATTCAGTGTCATTAGCAGACAGTGGTCACTAGGGATCCACTAAGACATTTTTTTTCACAATTTCCCAAATAGTGAGATCTCCTAGTTTGGCTTATAGCTGGAGTTGATCCCGGGTGTATGGTGGCTCACCAGTTCTTCTGCTTAGGTAGAGTTAAATGCAGAGAATGGGCTTTCCCTACGGTGATCAAAGATGGATATATTATCTAATTAACCATGTAATCAAATTCTTTTAATATATTTCCACTAATGTTCAAACATAGGCAATAAAATTCAGACCCCAGAGTTAACAGTTAATGTCAGTTTAGAGTAGTTTGCATTGTTGAGTGACCTGAGGTAGAAAAGTCCCAACTGGCTGCCACTACATCTCAGCTAACAGAGGTTGAAAGGTCTTATAATGAAGCATTTTTTGTTTTCAATTTGAGAAAATCGCAGGAGAACCAAGGTTTGATTTTCTTCAAGGCAAACACAGAGGTAGATTGTCAGAGGGCAGTGGAAGGTAGAAAATTAGAGGTGGGTGTCATCAGCATCACAATGGAAACTGAGCTTAAATTTATAGAAAATAAAACCAATAGAAAGTAAATATTTGATAAATAGGAGAGTCCTCAGCATGTACGACAGAAAATTAAGAAAAACATTTAATGACCTTTTTAAATCCAACTTCTTTGTCAAGAAAACAAAGTTTAAGTTTGTGAATTAACTACTTGTTTTACTATTAGTATACAGGGTGGGCCATTTATATGGATACACCGTAATAAAATGGGAATGGTTGGTGATATTAAAGTCCTGTTTGTGGCACATTAGTATATGTGAGCGGGCAAACTCCTCAAGATGGGTGGTGACCATGGTGGCCATTTAGAAGTCGGCCATCTTGGATACAACTTTTGTTTTTTCAATAGGAAGAGGGCCATGTGACACATCAAATTTATTGGTAATGTCACAAGAAAAACAATGGTGTGCTTGGTTTCAACGTAACTTTATTCTTTCATGAGTTATTTACAAGTTTCTCTTTGTTCACAGCCATTGACATGTTGAAGAGGTTAACATGTGAGGAGCGGATCGAAATTGTGTTGATATCTGGTGAACGCAGTAACCGGGTCATTGCAGCAGATTTCAATGCAAGACACCCTGCGAGACCACCCATCTCCCATGCTACAGTTAGCAAACTGCTGGCTAAGTTTCGTGAAACTGGTTCAGTGTTGGATTTGCCAAAATGTGGACGCAAGAAAACTGTCACTAATGAAGAAACATCAGTGGCTGTCCTAGCTTCATTCAGCAAGAGCCTACAGCGTAGCACTTGCCGCAGTCACTGGAGAGCGACATTAGTCGTTCGACGGATATTAGCTACTCACAAATGGCACCCTTACAAACTCCAGCTACTTTAGCATCTCAACGAGGACGACCCAGATCAGCGCACAGAATTCGCAGAATGAGCAAAACAAAAATTGGAACAGGACCCTCAGTTCACACAGAAGATTCTGTTCAGTGATGAGGCAAACTTTTATGTGAACGGTGAAGTTAACAAACAAAACCACCGCTATTGGTCTGACACTAACCCACATTGGATGTATCCCTCCAAGACTGTTGGAACAACAAAAGTGATGGTTTGGTGTGGTATATGGGGTACAATGATAGTGGGTCCATTCTTCATCAATGGAAACCTCAAGGCCACTGGATATTTGAAATTGCTACATGATGTGTTTCCCTCTTTATGCACTGAAGCTGGCACGTTCCCTGAGTTTTTCCAGCAAGATGGTGCACCACCACATTATGGGTGCCAGGTCCGAGCATTCCTAGATGAACAGTTTCCTGGAAAGTGGATTGGTCGTCGTGGGCCAGTTGAATGGCCCCCAAGGTCTCCCGATCTGACCCCCTTAGACTTTTATCTTTGGGGTCATCTGAAGGCAATTGTCTATGGTGTGAAGATACGAGATGGGCAGCACCTGAAACTACGGATACTGGACGCCTGTGCTGGCATTTCTCCTGCGGTGTTGCTATCAGTGTGGGAAGAGTGGGAGAAGAGGGTTGCACTGACAATCCAACACAATGGGCAGCACATTGAACACATTTTATAACTGGTCAGAAACTTGTAAGTAACTCATGAAAGAATAAAGTTACGTTGAAACCAAGCACACCATTGTTTTTCTTGTGACATTACCAATAAGTTTGATGTGTCACATGGCCCTCTTCCTATTGAAAAAACAAAAGTTGTATCCAAGATGGCCGACTTCTAAATGGCCACCATGGTCACCACCCATCTTGAGGAGTTTGCCCCCTCACATTTACTAATGTGCCACAAACAGGACTTTAATATCACCAACCATTCCCATTTTATTACAGTGTATCCATACAGGGAGTGCAGAATTATTAGGCAAGTTGCATTTTTGAGGAATAATTTTATTATTGAACAACAACCATGTTCTCAATGAACCCAAAAAACTCATTAATATCAAAGCTGAATGTTTTTGGAAGTAGTTTTTAGTTTGTTTTTAGTTTTAGCTATTTTAGGGGGATATTGTGTGTGCAGGTGACTATTACTGTGCATAATTATTAGGCAACTTAACAAAAAACAAATATATACCCATTTCAATTATTTATTTTTACCAGTGAAACCAATATAACATCTCCACATTCACAAATATACATTTCTGACATTCAAAAACAAAACAAAAACAAATCAGCGACCAATATAGCCACCTTTCTTTGCAAGGACACTCAAAAGCCTGCCATCCATGGATTCTGTCAGTGTTTTGATCTGTTCACCATCAACATTGCGTGCAGCAGCAACCACAGCCTCCCAGACACTGTTCAGAGAGGTGTACTGTTTTCCCTCCTTGTAAATCTCACATTTGATGATGGACCATAGGTTCTCAATGGGGTTCAGATCAGGTGAACAAGGTGGCCATGTCATTAGTTTTCTTCTTTTATACCCTTTCTTGCCAGCCACGCTGTGGAGTACTTGGACGCGTGTGATGGAGCATTGTCCTGCATGAAAATCATGTTTTTCTTGAAGGATGCAGACTTCTTCCTGTACCACTGCTTGAAGAAGGTGTCTTCCAGAAACTGGCAGTAGGACTGGGAGTTGAGCTTGACTCCATCCTCAACCCGAAAAGGCCCCACAAGCTCATCTTTGATGATACCTCTGCAAGATATCTCACTATTTTTGACTTTTCTGAGCCTGTCAAGTCCTTCTTTTGACCCATTTTACCAAAGGAAAGGAAGTTGCCTAATAATTATGCACACCTGATATAGGGTGTTGATGTCATTAGACCACACCCCTTCTCATTACAGAGATGCACATCACCTAATATGCTCAATTGGTAGTAGGCTTTCGAGCCTATACAGCTTGGAGTAAGACAACATGCATGAAGAGGATGATGTGGACAAAATACTCATTTGCCTAATAATTCTGCACTCCCTGTATAAATGGCCCACCCTGTAGTTCTTAACTAGTTCCAAAACTGTCCTGTGGTTCTAGTGCACACATGTGCATGCTGTTGTAAAATACAATCTCTGTCTGCATCCCACAATGACCTAATACCAAACATCTTCAATCATTCTAAAAGCGATTCTTCAAAGGGGATTTGTGTCTCCAGCTGGAATTGCACCAGCAACCAAATGAGCATGTGAACCACAACACATCTTTCATGAAAATAAAAATATTTGGCGTGGGAGCCCTAGCACAGTACAGAATGACTGAAAATCCCTGGTTTTACTCTCACCATTAGTAAACCATATAGAAATATATTGGTGCACACTCTATGGAGATCTGACTTGTTTTGCTTGCCACAAAACTGATATATTATCACTTAAAGTTTATATGGTGAGTTTATTAGCAAGGAGATGCCATTTTACAAATGCAGCAGACTGGAAGAAACATCTGTTTAGAAACACAATATCGACTTCATTAGTTCCACCAACAGAGATATATCCGCGTGTTTTATTGAAATTTTCTATGCTACATTCACAAGACTGGTGGTAATTGGTGCTTGGTTGGCAGGAGTTGGTCTACCATGGTTTTCTTTCTTGTTTTTTTTCTGAACCACAGTTGGGGATTGTGCTGATGAGCAAGGGAGACTGTTTAAAAACAGCAATGATCGCGCAATCAACTCAAAACAGTTAACTGAAAGACTGAAGTGGTGCGTTTGACACCAGGAGGATCACCTTCCACATTACATGAAACCATTTCATCCTTTCTTTTTGTAAAAATATCACTTTTTAAACCAAAATTGAATTCAAATGGCTCTTAAATGAGCTCAGTTGTTAGAACGGTCACCGCAAGTGACAAGGATTAATTGCTGCTTTCCTTTCTGTGTGCTGAGCCGACCTATTCTATTCCCATGGCGTCAAATACTGCCATTTCGTCAATGCCACCGGTGTCTCAGAGATGGGCACAAAGTGTCCTCTGGTGTATGTGCCAAGCCTCCCAAGACGTGCAACCAGCAGGCAGCGGTTTATGTCCTGCTTGAAAGCTTTGTTTGATTTACATGTTTTATTTTCAGTCGCTTTTTGGTTGCATTTATTTACATCATGAAAAATAAAACACCAAGGGCTCCTGACCATGCGTCTGTATGTGACATGCGCTTGAGCCAACTGCATATGCACCAAGGTCCTTAAAAAGAAGAGGCAGGAGGTAAAGACAACCAGCAAACCCTGGATAGTGTGGGGGAGGCGCTGAGAATTTGAAGATGGAGCAAAAAGGAGCTGGTTGTTAATTAGCTAAACTCTGCACGACTCCTTAAGTCGGCAGAGGTCAGGCACAGAGCACCATCCAAGGAAAAAGCACTCCAGGGGTCCTCTGCCTTTCTCTTGGATTTTGTTTTTTTTGGTATTGCAGATGATCAAATGTTGGCTCACATCAGCACAAATTTCAAATACTGTCACTACCCCTTCCTTTGATGCGTTTGAAGCCAAAGGCCAAGATGAAATTATTTATTTTTCACAGTGAGAGAAAGAAGATCATACTGAAGAAATGAGTTTGAGTATATTTATAGATTATAGACAAAGAATAAATTAGATGGCGTGTGAGTACAGTTCCTCTGGCCGTGGTCACGGCTGCTCTCACAGACTGAATAGAAAAGATGGCCTGATCAACACAGAGAGCACCTATTTGGTTGTGATGCTTCAACACTAACAATGCTACAAGTCCACACTGGTCAGTATGTGGCTGCCATACACAACAAATGGTACGTTACAGTAGCTTTAGATGGTGGGAACAAAGATATCTGTTTTGATTTTATTCTCAAAAAGATCAATAATATTTTTCTCAATGTGGCTCTAACACTGCTTCATATAGGATAATACGCTGACTGATTTATTTATTTTTAATTGAATGACCCAGGTGACACTTCCATCAGTGCTGTGCTGGTGTCAGTTTTACCTTGGTCTCTGTTTGCGAACAAGCCCACATTTTGACATAGCATCATGAAGTTTTCATAGTAGGAAAATCATGGCAGAATCTTGGGACTGCATCTCTAAACCATTAGTTATACGCTGTCCCATTGCCTCTGATGGCAGTGGTTCCACCTTTGGGCCCTTGGTACCTTTGACACCTTTGTGGTTTTTGTGTGCGGTGCTAGCATTGGCTATTCTGCACCTGCACCTTTCTTTTTTTTTGGTGGAACTGCAGGAAGCAGGTTATAGATTAGTCAGGTGGACCAACACCTCAATAATAATAAAAAAAAGATTTGAACATTAGTTAAGTTGCTGCACAAAATTATTTACCGACCTAATGTCTGTTCTATGAGAGGACTAAATACAGAAGTTTAAATCTTTGTCAGTAGGGTAAAGCAGCAGGCACTGAGTGTCATACTACAGGTTAAGGAACCTTTTGTCTCATTTTAATCACACCTGACGGTCACACATATTGTTTTTAGGAAATGAACAGTCAGCCAGGATGGATTTCTACTCTTTTTTTGAACTGTACTGGTCCTTTTTTTTATTATAGACTTCACGCAAAACATGCCCATCTGCTCTAAACAGCTGGTTATGCCAAATGGTGCGAATACTACTCAATGTGAATTTTAAATTGTTGGTTATAAATACAGCATATTAATAAAAAGGAAAGTGTTCTCATAATTCCCACGACACCACTATAAAAGTTCAGCACGTTTGTTGGTGTGTAACGGCCGGTGAGTGATCATTTTGAGGTCGGGTTTGACTGCTTTTACATGGAGTCGTTACCTTTTGTTTTCCTCATTAATACCGCAGGTGCAATTTGCTATAGTAGGTGTTCTCCTAATGTTTCAAATCATAAATGCTCTCATAGGAAAAAAACACAAAGAAAAACAGAAAAAAAAATTAATGTATGAAGTTTTATTGCATTTAAAATACTTGAAAAATGATCAGGTATGTGTTAACCATCTTCTCAAATAGTCCTTTTACGTTACAAATGAGCTGACAGCGGAGTTTCAGCACAGCCACACATCAGAGATTATCTGCGAGTTAATCATGTGTAGGATCTTGCTGTGATGTTACAGGCTTTGTCAGCACAAAAGCTTGTGATGAAGGGAGTACAGATTCGAGGACATCTCTGCCTCCGTTTGATGTGCGTAACTTAAAGAACTGTTAAAGGATTTAAAACCTTTTTTGTTTCGTCTTTTTCTTCCTTTATCAGCCACCTGCAGAACTGGCTCTTGATCATGCCTTGGTCATCATTTTTTCAAGGTTGAGGCAGACTGTTAATGACTGTGCGCACCACATCGTTTTAAGGAATGTAAAGCAAGCAAGGGACGCATCGTGGGCAGTGATGCTGTTTATGACTTCTGGTCAGACAAAGAGCTCGTGCTTTAAAAATGAGCATGTTGAACATTTAACGTGTCTCTTTTAGTTCTGTGAGTCAGAACGGGATTAAACCACTAGGTGGGACTGTTTACTTTGATAAAATGCCCGACTACTGCTTTGACATGACTGCTGGTGTATTTCAAAAACCGTCCATTCCCACAATCCAGTGCAGACAGTGAGTGTTTTCTGTGTAAGCATAATCCCATATGCATGAGTAAATTTGTTAGTGCAAATGTGTTACTGTGTCTCTCTTTTATAAGTCATCTACAAGCTGTAATAATCATTTAACTAAAGCAGCAGTTCCTTACAGTTGGGGTGAAATCACCACAGGAAAAAGTGTTTAATGCTTTTAGAAGCAAACTTATGACTTTATCAACCTGATGAATTAAGTTTTATGGCTTTTGCTGGTTTGCAGCATTAACCTCGGGGGTAAAAGCTAAAGGTTTGGGGTGCGTTATAATGCAGGGAACATTCCTCGTTAGATTTACTTTCATATTGCTCAGTTTGTTTCATCTAAGGGTTCCCTGTAATTGTAGCTAATTTAGGTCTTTGTGTACACACTGATTTGGCAAACACTAATCTGTTTCAATTTGATTTTATGAATAAAACCACAGGTTTCGTAACTTGAGCGTGTTGGAATACTTAACATCTAACATTTCTAAATATACTGTAATAAGCATGTGGCCAGATTCAGCCTTGTTTGAGTTGCTGTCAGTCTGCACACACATGGAAAACTTTTTATCACAGCATTTTTGATTGAGCTCATAATTAGGGTTTTACATCTTTGTGTATTAAGCTTGCCTTTTTTTCTATCTGCACTGCTGCTTACATGTAATTTTTCATATGCATTGTGCGATCATGTTTATCTTGAGCGGCAGTTGGGCCTAAAATCAAGCTCATCCTTCCTCAGTCTGGATTTATTCATCTCTAAGATTGTCTCTCAACCTTTGAAGCTACACTGTGCTGTAGGACAGAGAAAAGGCTGGCGAAGGAGGGAGGACGTGAGGGGAATGTGAGGGCGGCTGAACTTGGAGACGAAGTGCTCTGCTGGTTTTCAGAATGTGCAGCTTCAGTTCGGAACAGAGGTGAAGTCAGGACTTTGAAATGTGTGAGGCTGAGGTAATTTGGTCGGAGCTGGTGTCGCGTTGGCCTGAAGTGAAACCTTTAGTTTTGGCGTGTACCTCTCTGCAGCCTGTTCGCTTCCCTCTAACTTTCTCAATGGAGGGGATGCCAACTGAACACCTGCACATGGCATGAGAAACGTGTCTGATCTTCATGACGTATGCAGGGCCCCGGCAAGACCAGGAAACGACTCCCTCCTTTTTGGTCGGAAGAGTGATGTCATCGCAGGGAGAGCGTGAGGTTGGCTGCGGCTTTACTGAGCTTGGCATTTTATTACCAAGAGTACCAGACGTGTGACCACATGCACCAGTCCATGCGAGGACACAGACCTGGGAAGCTGAGAGCTTGATATCATGGCATTTGTGAACCGATATAAAGCCCTTTCAGAGGGAAAAGGAGAGTGAAGCAAAACCATAAAACAGAGAAACGCAGACAGATACCCAGAGGGGAAGAGGGACAGCATGAGTGTGAATGCTGATGGGGATAGCAACGCGTGGAGCAACAGAGCTGCAGAATCCTGAATCCAGCAGATGGAGACTCCGTGTCCTTGTTTTGTGGTGATCTGTGGAAGCAACATGCAGCTCGCGCCTCTGCCTCGCACTGCTGCAGTGGAGGAGTAAATGCGGAGCCCAGCACTGCTCCAGGTGATCCACAGCAGCCCAGCCCGGCAGACTGCTCCCTCCTCAGCCTTCCCTCTCCTCCTCCTTTTCCTCCTTCTCCTTTTCCACCTCCTCATCCTCTTCCTCCTCCACCACCTCCTCTTTTTCCTCCTCCTCCTCCTCTTCTTCCTCCTATGTCACTGCTCCATTCCTCTGAGGGCTTTGGAAAGAGATAAGAAAGGATCAGAAAAGCAGAGGAGAAATCCTGCTGTCCCCCCCTCCGTTCTCAGATGTGACACACCTCTGCCCGACTGTCCGCCGCTTCCCTGTCATCGTGTGAAGACGCGCCGCATATGTGCTCAAATGTCTCCGGAACATAGACTCACTACTAGGTAAGAAGACTGAGACTCATCCAGAGAAATGTTTCTTGCCCAATGTTTTCCTTTTGGTTTTTTTTGTTTTGCTTTTTCTCGAGACGTTTTCTGTGGAACTGTTCCAGCCCCGAGTGAGAGTGTGAATTTAACAGGTAGATGAGAAGTTATCACATCAGATCGGACAGAAAAGAAATCAAACGAGGCTCTCAAAGACAAATACATTTGTCTTCAGGTTTTAGGAAAAGCACCTCTTCCCCTCAGCAGTCACAGGGATCCATGCAGGTGTGTGTGCATTCATATATGTGTGTGTGTGTGTGACAGAATCCAACAGGGTGGCAGGGATTGCTCTTCAACCAGAGCCTTCTCGATGGGTAACAGGGGGATTATCATCTTTACAGTGTGGCCAAAAAGCTTTCTATCGATCTCCTTATGGCCACAAATGTCAGTAGAATCTGTGGCTTCAGCATAACTGACAGACTGTCTTTTTCAGTGGTACCAATAGTTGATCATTATGTAATCATTTTTATGGATACAGTTTGGCGATAGAGAGGGAAAAAAATCTCGTCATTTTCTGCATGTCTTAATCCCCCGTTTTTCATGGATGGGGATGAATTTCAGATGAAGAAAGCACTGAAAGGGGGAATTAGGGTACTGACAGGAGGGTGGAAGAGGACAGGAGGGGGGTGGAGGAGAATTTACTCCATCACTCTTTGATTTGGAAAAACTGCTGGCCAACAGCTGAATGGTGCAAGTCTTCAGTCTCTCAGTAACATGCTAGGTCTTACTCTGCAAAGCCCGAACCTGGAAGTGACCAAACAAGGCTTCATCGCATTCACCTTTCAAACACAGTGTCTTTGTAATATCATAATAAGAGATGGAGACCAGGTGATTCTGCAGCAATGTGTCCAAAACCTGCATTCTGCTGTGAGACAGAGCATCAGGACTCTGTGTGTGCGTGTCTGTGTGTTTGCGAGCTAAAACCTCTCACAGTGTCCTGCAGAAAACCTGTTTTGGATAAAAATACATGTGCATTTATTGCTAATTTATTTTTGGATGCAGAATCAAATCTTTCATCGCTGCATTTGGCACCATGAAACATCCTGTGCGGACATCTGTAGTCACACACATGTGCACAATCTGTACATATTATGTGCTCTCTCGCAATAAGCTCTCATTTCTCACACACTGTACACAGAGATAAACCTGTCGGCGCACTCCGACAGCTGTGCAGGATGAATCAGGTTGCTTTCTGGTGTAGCGAGGTGTCTGGCTGGCCGTTTGTCATGCGTGGCATTGGGAGGATCCCAAAGGAGCAGAGTCTGAGCTTCTCTCAGCTCCCAAGCGGCTTTTCCCCCTCCTTTTGATTCTCCAGGAGATACACTAGCATCCTGAAATGCTTCATTTAGCCATAATAAGAGTGTCAAGCTCCACCAGCAGCCCCCAGAGGCTATAATGTAAATTACACATGTGAATATGAAAGTCTTGGACAGTCTCTGCCAGTTACTTCTTGATGGTAGAAGGAGTACTTTGACATTTTGGTTAATGGTTTTTTGGCTCTTGGTTATGAGTAAGTAGAAGATTGATCACTATAATGTCTTAACAGCAAATGTACAGATGAAGCTCACAGTCTATTGGCTTAGCTGAGCATAAGGACTGGAACCAACACATAAAAACTGACTGTTCCCTGGGCTGGACATGTAATAGTTATACCGGCCTCCTGCCAATTTGTCTCAGCCTTTCCCAACATCAGAAAATTTTCAGTTCCGTACATTAGCGGGCTTCACAGATGCTGTTAGGTTTACTTTGTTACTGCTGGACAGAGCCACACTAGAAGTTTTCCCATTTACTGCCTTTGCACTAAGCTAAAGTAACTAACTTCTCACTGTGGCGTTGGCATTTTAGATTGACCCTAGTGACATGAAAGTGAAAAAGTACTTTACCACAAAGTATAAAACTCAGGGTTTAGCACTCTGAGAGCATGGATGTGCTCACGAAATTTCTAATCCTGCTTGATAATGATACTGTTATGCAAGACTGAATTACAGATTCAGGTCAGGCGGTCAAAACATTAAAATTAATCCTATGTAGACCTCTTTTACAACTTTAGTCAGATTTCAAGGAAATTAAACTATTAAATGTGGAGATTCTTGAGTTTCATGTAGAATTTTGACTTTTGACCCAACAGCGTTGTTAAATCAGTTCTCATGTGATTACAAAAATGATTCGGAGTCTTTTTTGAAGACCAAAAATTTCCACGAATTTTGACATCGGGGGTTTTTGAGTTAGGAAACAAACACCTGGATGGGAAGACTGATTTTTCAATCATTTCAACCATAATCGGTTTAACAGTGCTCTTGACTGCTGACACCGGATGGTAATTCATATTTGGAGTGTTGAAACATCCTCTGAAGTCTCGTTTTTTTTTTTTGTATTGCAAAGGCTTTTTGTAGCCTGGAAAGATTTTTTTTTTTCTAAATTCTTGATTTAGGAGTTTTCTCCTACTCTTCTCTGCCGAGCACTTTCAGTTCTGAGCTATTTTAGGCTGTCTTACAGGCACAATATGTTTAAGATTTACCCACACAGTTTTAATGGTGTTCAGATCAGGGGAACTGTGAGGGCTTTTCCAAAAGCTTCAGTTTGCTCTGCTCCATGATGGATTTTAGACGGACATTTTCACGTCTCTTTCTCTTTCAGCCACGGTTTCTTGGCCGACTGCACGACATTTGGATCCAGAATTTGTCAATATTTATTCTTCTTCTATACATGTAATGTTTCCAGTTCACCTGGTTTCCACACGTGTTACAGCTGACATGATATTCTTTTACTTCAAAGAATTCTGAATTCAAAATTAGTTTTGACTTGTTTTAAATGGGACCATCCAGAGCTTGCTTTGTGCAGAAGAAGACAATGGGGAGCAAAGGTTTCATGTAGGCCAGGGATGTCGAGTTCTATTTCAGTAAAGGTCAAATTTGGGAAAGGGGGATTTCCCAATGTCAGATGATGTCAGATGTGGTGAGTTTAAGGGCCAGATATACAGCCAAGTGAAAAGGGAATTTTTTCTTAGCACTCTGTGTAGTTCTGTGAAAAACTAACTACATTCCGTAGCTTGTAGAATCACTTTTAGGAGCAATAATGTAAAGTAATTGTTTTCTCTACGATTTTATCAGTCTCTCACATCGAATTTAGGCCCACTCTTCTATACAGCATTACCTCAGTTCATTGAGGTTTGGGGGCATTTGTCTGGACTTTGTCTGCACCATTGCAGCACCTTCATTCTTTACTTTTTCAACCATTCTGCTGGAGATCTGCTGCTGTGCTTGGGATTGCTGTCCCGTTGCATGACCCAGTTCCAAACAAGTTTTAGCTGGCAGACGGACAGGGGTCACGTTTTGCTCTAGAATACTTCGGTACAGAGAGGAATTCATGGTTGACTCAAAAACAAGTTGCTCAGGTCCAGCAGCTGCAAAACAAGCCGAAATGATCACCTCCTCAGCACCTTTTCTCTTGACAGTTGCAATGAGGTATTTGTGCTGATGTGCTGCACTTGATTTTCTCCAAACTAAGCATTGTGCACTATTGCCAGACAGCTCATGTTTGGTCTTGTCTGTCCAAAGGACATTGTTCCAGAAGTCTTGGAATTTTATATAACTTTGCAAACTTAAATCTAACTGTCATGTTCTTTTTTAGAAAGAGCATGTTAGCATTCTTACATTCATTTTGGTCCACATAAATAATTCAACAAGTCACCTAGCCATCATAAGGCCTAGACAAAAAAGGAACTACAGTCATAGTTTTGCTGGTAGGCTGAATGTCGACTATTGGCAGTATGAGGAAATTTAAAATGCATGATAAAGCATAAATACATAAAGGCAAAGTGATAAATCTTTCATCTTGTTCTTGCATTAATTTTTGAAAGTGTCACTGAATGTGTTTTACAGTCCTGAACATGACAAGTCAGTGTTTGTGTGAGGCAAAAAGTAAAAAAGCTTTGATCGTGTAATTTAGTACACAGTCTAGCCTTCTGGTGTAAAATCTGATCAACAAAATCTATGAACAAAAAAAAGCTGTTATTTGTTTTTGGGGGTTTTTGGAACCTGTCCTCTGATTTGCCAACGTGACTTTTCATCTTCATCACTTTAAGGGTTGGCTCATACGTCTTTTTTTTTTTTTTTATAATGTAGCTGCATGCTGCTTATCAGTTCAGCGATTTTCAGTCTCTGTCTCTGCTGCTGTGTGGCTTCAAAATGATGATGCAAAGTATGTGAAATTGCTTCACGGTAAATGGATGCATTGGCCTTTCTTGCCTCTTCTTATACTCAATGAAGAAGTAGTAAGTTTAACACCTCTAGTTGATACTGCCTTCAGGATCAACATACTTCTTTTTCTGCCAAGTTTAGGTTCAGATACACATAACTGTTTAGTTTGGTGTATGCACAGGTTGTGTGGCTCTATACGAATTTGTCGAGGACTGAATTTAGCTCTGACCCTTGAGTTAGACACATAATGGTAGTTTGGACAGTGCAAATGACATGTTTTTATTGCCTTTCTCTGTTTTATATCAATCATTCCTTAGTAAATTCAAAAGAAGAGCCCATGGTTGCTGAGTCAGATGATTTATCAGCTCTCAGTCATCATCAGGTGACAATTATTCTGCTTCCAATTAAAAATCAATTAAGACTTAATGAGCTAATAAGTCGTGAGACTCCGCTTTTTCTCCAACTTTTGCAGCTATCACAATAAAGTTTTATTTTTCTGTTTGTGTAACAAAGTTTAACAAACAAAAACTGCACGTCAAAAATTCATTTTTAAAGTGTGTTTGGGTGCTGCGATTGCTCTTCAGTAAATTTCCCAAGTTGTGCCAAAAATATTGCGCACAACTGAATGGCTAATTTGTTTATCTACCCTCTTAGCTAGACGCACAGATCATGTTTTGTTTTTGGATTAAGCCGCAGTACATCTGGCAGTTGATGGTATCTTTTCTCTCGGTTTTGCTGCGGAGGTTTGGAGGTCAGAATGGAAAGATTAACCACCCATTAACTGACAAGCTGATTCATTGCTGGGTGCAGAGCAGGACGGCAACAAAAACACCGGCAAATTCTGTTAGATTTAAAGTGACAAGCTGCACATTCATTTTAAATTGATCTTTTATGTCTTCTTATCGGTGCTGCTGAACAGTCATTTCTGTGGCGCATCTGCATCGGCTGCATGATCGAGACATGACACGAGAGTCAAACTGGGATAGCTTAGATGACGCCACTTGAATTATTTTAACCTGCACAGCTTGATGTTTCTCTTGGTGACACAATTTACTTTGTTCATGGTGGTAAATCGAGTGTGTATTTAGACCCCATAGAGGCAATGTGAGTGGGTGAAGCACCACAGCCAAACAAATAAGCATATAAAAAACGCTGACAAGCCCTGCCACAACCTGTCCAGGTCCAGTTACAGATTGCCCTATGACAGCTGGGATAGGCTCCAGCCCCCCCGCTTCACTGAATTGGATAAGTGGGAGAAAATGGCAACAACAATATCATAGTTCCCTGAGTGGTTATCCCATTGTCCCCATTTCGAAACGCCTTTAAACTTGCACTGCAGTTTGCTTCGTAAGCATTTCCAGGCACTGACTTTAAGCAACGAGAGTAATTGCTGTTCTCAAGCCATGTGTTGTTAAACCTGCATCTGCCCATTTCTCTATATTAATGAGAGTGCTAGCTAGCAAGTCCCATTTTCTTCATCATCATCTTCAGGCTCTCCACCAGTGTACTGCAAACATGGCAGCTTGCCAGGGCTGAGCCTTGAGATTTCTTTTAATATTTTTAAGATGTTAACTGTTAAGTTAGTTAATGCATCCTAGCTGCTCTTTACCTCTTATAAAAACACAAACAATTGACAGCATTAATAATCGAAGCAAAAACAGCACCACTGTGCTGGAAAGTATTTAATATCCATCCACACAATAAATACATGTAACCCTCCTCCCACCCGCTAATATTTGGATACCAAATTAGCTTGATTACTTGGAGAATAAAGAGTATCTTCAGCACGTTTGTAACCATAGCTGTCCAAAACTACAAGTTCCCCTTGACTTTTGCTTAGTTTTAGCAACGGAAATTGTTCTTTTCTTCTTTTACTTTCTGTAGCAGTAAGAAGTGATTGTGCTGTTGACAACCACCTCAGGGAATAACACTTCCCCAGATTCACCAATTAACTTACTTCTTGAGGAAACAGATGAAATGCAAAGAGGAAATAACTGTAAACCCAGGGTTTAAAATGATTGAATGCATGTGATTATCCACCCATATGAACATGCATTGCACATTTGTTAATAATAATACTCAATATGTGTGATTTAAAATGATATTGCCATGCAACATATATTTAAATTCATTGTGTTTAACTCATTAATCAATATGTGTTCTGTAATGTGACAGCATATTCAGAATGTTTATTATCAGAAAATAATAGACGATAGCAGAACTGTTTTAAGTGAGTAGAGTTCAGCAGCACACAATGGGAAGGCTAGAAGGAGTTGCAGATGGAGGAAGCAGTAAAAATGTATGGTCATATGTAGTTTCATCCAACTTCGAGCCCCAAACTCAAACAAAGAAAAGTAAAATGTCTTTGAGAAGGTGAAGCTGTCTTTTTTTAGCAGTCTTGCTCCAAAATTGACTTTTTCTCACCATCTTTTGTTTTATCTGTTGAACTCATGTCTGTCTTTACTCTTTTGCTGCTGTGGTGACCAACGACTGCCCTCGGGCATGATTAAAGTTTAATGTCAACTCTTTTTATCTTAACAGTTTCTGGGTACCGTGATGTGCAGTGCTGCAGTTAAACGAGGAGAGCCCAGGATGGAAATAACTAGAATCCAAGATCCCAGTTTTAATCCCTTCAAGTGGTGCCTGGTACAATACCATGTTAGGTAGCAAGTGAAGCTGCGTGGGCGTGTGAGTGAGTGGAAGAGTGAATATAGAGAGCGTTCAGAGGAGTGAGCTCGATATTAGCGGCAGAGATTGATACCATTGTTCTGAGAACGTGGAAATATGTAATTTCTTGGCCAGTTTTGACACAAAAATCAGGCATTTTCACGTCATAATAGGTCCCAATGCTTAGTATGCTGTCGTTTCATAAGCCCTGTGGCAAAAGATTGAATTTCCCTTTGCAGTTTTTGCCTAAATCTTGGTTTGCTCTTATTGAAGGCCTTCTCTGACCTAAAGTGAGAGCCAGTTTGACCCACTCTCAAGTTTTTTTTTTTCTGTGTATTTTGGAGGCAGTAAATCATTAGAAATTCATTGTGTTTATGCGAATCGAGTCTCTCGTTTCTCGGTATTTTTAATGAGTGAGTCATCAATGCTTTTTGGATCTGGCTAAAAAATAATTTCCTTCCCTTTTCCATTTCAGCTGTCAGTGGCTGCACCAAATGCAGAAAGTAAAACGGTAAATATGAGCTGGTTGGAGGAGAAAATAAAATCAATTGGAAGCAATAATGACGGTAAACTAGAGTGAAAATCACACATTATGTATCGATCAGCTTGAGGAGAAAATCTTTTGTTGAAGTCGAGTAAGAAATCCTCACATTTAGCAGGAGGAAACCCCTTCATTCAGGTGTGTGTTTTATTTAAAAGATGTTGCAATTAACAATTGAGTCATCCACCTGGTGTGTGTTGTGTGGTTTGGCTTCCATAATGAGGACTGGATTCATCTTCAGTCTCTGACAGTACGCCGAGCGGGATATGCTGCTCTCCAGCCTGTTTCCATGGAGATATTCGGGAGCTGTAGCTTCCCCCTCTTTTGCTGTACATTCCTCCAAACGGTGCTGCTTTATAAGAGGGATCTGGGCCAGTGTGTGTGTGTGTGTGGGATTTAACAGTGTGTTAACAGGCACACAGACACGTATGGTGCCATTGATGGATATACTTACGCTATTGTGGTAGTATTGAGTGTGTGTGTTTGTGTGTGTGTTGGTACCTCCAACAGTGTCATTGTACAGTGTGTCTGCAGGAGTTGTACTCTCTCTCCTGGTGTGTCATGCTAGTAGTAGCTGCTGTAGCGAATGTTCAAGTGTGTGTGTGTATGTCATAGTGAGTTATGGAGGCTGAATTATTCGACTTGCGTATGTGTGTGTGTGTGTGTGTGTGTGTGTGTGTGTGTGTGTGTGTGTGTGTGTGTGTGTGTGTGTGAGAGAGAGAGAGAGAGTGACACTGTAGTGACTCAGACTGGTAGAAAGGGTGAGAGAGAAGAGTTGGATCAGTGGAGCGAGAGGGCAGAAGAGGTTAGCGAGAGAGAGAGAGAGACGGAGAAACAGAAGGTGAAAAGCTTTGCTGATCTAATGAATGCAGAAAATAATGTATAGCCTCATTGACATAATCGTGCTGCAGTGTCTCGTTACTGTATGTGTAGGGCTGTAGGGCTGTTAAAGCCAGAAAAAACAAGGTGACAAAGGTGACAAGCGATTCCTGGCCAGACAAAGAGGCCACCACAGGGACAGAGCGTGTCGAAAATAGCTGCGAAAAGGATCTTTGTGTTTTGGCAGAATGATGCAGTGCAGACCTGAACAGAGAGTCCCTGCCGTATGGAGGCCAGGGCAATCCCTGTAACAACAGGATTTTTAATCCCGAAGCTCTGCCCTGTCAATGCTCTGCATGTGTCTCTTGGAGTAGTACGATCCACTCACTGATTCTTCGACCGTATCTGATAGTTTTTGCACGTTACCAATTAGTTTTGTGAGAAGAGCACTTACATAATCTGGCTTGGTTCTGTGTTAACTTGATTTTTTTTTTTATTAACAAGCTTGATCAGTTTCCTTGTGAAGCACTTGGTTGCAGCAGAACAATTAATTTCTTGTTTAACTGTTAGGTCTACACAGAGGGGGAAATAATTATTTGACCCCCTGCTGAATTTGTAAGTTTGCTCACTTATTGATATTCTGTCTCTCCATATTAAATTTTAACCCTAACAGTAAGATCACATCATTATTTGCCCCATCCCATAAGGTGCAATCAAAAAGGTTAGAAACAGACCAGGGACACACATTATTTGTATGGGACCTGTTGCGTGTTTCTTTTTTTTCTTGTCAAACAAACACATCATGGTCACTTTATTAGTTACTTACTAATACCAGGTTGGACCCCTTACATCGTAATTCTTCGTGGCGTGGATTTAACAAGGTGCTGTAAATGTTCCTCTTAGATTCTGGTTCACATTGAAATGCTGGAATCTCACAGTTCCCACAGATTTGTTTGCTGCACATCCAAGACGTGAGTCTCCTGATCAACCACATGCCAAAGGTGCTCTACTGGATTGAGATCCGATGACTGGGCAAGCCATTTAAGTACAGTGAACTCACCACTATGTTCAAGAAAGCAGCTTGAGATGATAAGCACTGTGACATGGTGCATTATCTTGGTGACAATGTTGTGGTCATAAAGTGCTGGACAATACTCAGGTAGGTTGGTACTAAAGGGCCCAAGGTTTGAATCATTGATGTAAGGCAGCATGGAACTGTTCTCATCCTACTATCCAAATGTTGCATTGAGACTCATCAGACCAGGCAACATTTTTCTTCTTTTTATCAGTTTTTTTTTTTTTCTTTGATCTTCTGTTGTCCAGTTTTGGTGAGCCTGTGCAAATTGCAGCCTGCTTCCTCTTCTTAGCTGGCAGGATTAGTACTCGGTGTGGTCTTATGGTGCTGTAGCCCATCTGCTTCAAAATTTGATGTAATCTCCCAATCAGAGATGCTCTTCTGCATACTTTGGTTATAATAAGGGATTATTGGAGTTATTGCTCCATTCTTATCACCTTGAGACACTTGGAAATTCTCTGATTTCTGGTATTAGCGAGGCTCAGATAACTGCCACTCAGTAGATAGTTTCCCTTTTCTGGACCATTCTCCGTAAATCCTATAGATGGTTGTGTATAAAAAAAAATGGATACATGAAGCAAATGTCCTCAATTTAATTTTTTTTCTCTTATCAAAACGAAGCAGAATCAAATTGATTGACCTGTGTAATTTTAAACAATCTGCTTTCATGCATGAAACGGATCTGTGTGTTCCCCCTTGTATACACTCGCAGTCCCTGTGCATAGCATAATAGGATATGATGTGTGCAGGGATTGCCTGTAGAGTAGCCGGGTGGTAGCAGTGATCTTAGTCTATTACACTCAGGGGAACTCTTATAGGATCAGTTCGAGTCGGGCAAGAGAAAAGCTCTATGCGTGCGCGGACACTGCTGCTCACTGTGGCTCGATCCTTGCCAGTGCTGTTTTACCTGCCATGCGTTAATGGCCAGAGTGCTCTGACTCACGCTGGGCAGCGGAGCCTGCCAGGTGGTCCACGCAGGGAATTTAGAGTGCTAATACTAATGTGCTAAGCCAGCGTCCGGTCAGGCCAAGGGGGAATCTGAGTGCCACAGATGATATAAAACACCGACAGGGCATGGCTAGGTGCACCGTTGAGATGGTTTACTCAGCTGGAAGCTCACATGCTTCCTGTCATGCTCGCTTTCTGCATCCTGTTCAGGAACATGTGAGCATATCTACAGGGACTCATTCACAGAACCACTCCACCTGCGTTCAGCTGTAACACCTGTGAAATGCATCTGCTTGTATAGAAAACAAAATGTTCGCCTTCATCCAAATGACTCTACTTTGCTGCCCAAACTTTATTTCTTCACTGATGAAGGGAAGTGTTTTCCTTGTGGACAGAAAGAAGAGATCCACAGTTTTTTTTTCCTTTGAGCCTTACACACAAACACTTCTTCTTTTATTAAAATTGATTTCGAACGAAAAACATTCTTTTAGCTTTCAAATCCCTGAACAGTCACTAATCAGAGGGTTCTGCTCACTTGGAAAGAGTCTATGTAAGACGTATTTTGCTTGACTCTTGCGGGCTGCTGGCATGCAGCACCCACAGCTTGGCCTGATCAGCAGACCCTTGGCTCATCAGCACAACTTAAGCGTGGAAGTGGATTATTAATGGCGTTGAATATTCCACTTATAAGGGATCCATCAAGTGTCTTAAACATAATCTTTGAGTCCATTTAATCCTAGATACTTATTATTAAGATACAAATCTTTTGGTAGATCGTTTTGGGAGAAAAACATTTGAGCATGTTTGTGTGTCAGACTGCTTCATCTGCTCTTTAAAAGTCATTAATCAACAACAACAAAACATAAGCAGCAAACGTTTCCCATATGTGTGGGGGCATATGAAATAAACCCAATAATTTAGTTTAAAGCCTTTTAGCAGCATCAGCATTTGCTAATCATTTTAATTGCATGGGATTAGGAGATCTGTTTGTCACTGCAGAAAAGCAAAACAAAACACAAGAGACTTAAAGATTGTGGCCTGCGCTCTGATCTGTGGTGGCACACAAAGGTGAGAACACTGACAGCAAAGTCTAGCACCCCGCTGGTGGTGACAGTTTAATTTGAAACTAATTATGGAAAATTCTGGAGCTTGTCTTATTTTCTTTTTTTTTTCCCTTCCACATCAGCCCCGCTCAGGGAGTGAAAGTGTTGACATATGCCGTTCAAGGGTTTGGATCAGAAAGAAGACGAGTCTTAGTTTAGACATCTCTAAGCAGATTTTTAAAATATCGTTATAGACGCTGTAGAGATTGTCAGCGAGATCAGTGACGGCAAGGCTTCACTGTAGCACTGCAAAAAAAAAAGTTCTAAACACCAATCAAAGTGTCACTGGCGCTTTAATGTTTCAAAAGAGCCACAGATCTCTTTTGTTAAGTAAAAAAAGAGAGTTGAGATACCACCAGAGGGCAACTCCACCTCTGTCTTTGTGAAAATCGAGCAAAAATTCTCACATATTCCTAAAGAAAGGGTATAGATTTAGTCACAGAGGAGATTTGGCTGCCTACAGGGATTTTAAATTGACCACTTTGGAAATTAGTAGTGATGTGACGTTCTGTATCGAGGCTTCGAAGCGTGTGTCGAGTAATGGAGGGGGCGTTTCCGCGAAGCGCGTATCGAGGCTTGCTTCATTTATGGGAGGAGCTGAAAATGATGACGTCCGAAGCCTCGCTGCCCGGCTGTACCACGTGACTGGTTCAGGAAGCGGTTCGAACTTTGCCGCAAATAATCATTTTCCATACTGCCAGCATAAATATACACAGTATACTGCCATCACTACAATATAGATGTTTTACACACTCCTTTTGTTGTTGACATTTACAGGCTGTGTGCAAAATGCCACACTCTTCAAATTCATGCCAACTAATATTTTTACGTCCAGTAGGTGTCCTGCTAGAGCAAATGAAGCTTCAAGAAGCTTCGCGTTGGGGTGAACCAATTGGATGAAAAGCTTCAGTGCTTCATGAGGCTTCATCTGCCCATCACTAGAAATTAGGTGTGTGTGCTGAGAAGAGGGAGAGACGAGTGCACCTCTGCTCTTCATATCAATATTCTTTCAGCCCATTAAAAATAAAAATAAAAGCTCTCTGTTGTTCCGAATAAACAGAGAGTTTCTAAACTGGGATATAAAAGATGAATGTAGTCACTGTGGTGTTACCCACTGCTTAGTGCTGTTAAGTTATGAAGCCACAAGCGGAGTGCGATCGCCAACATCATTGCGGCGATGAAACCGGATGTGACGGGTGAATTAGAAACTGAAGGAAATTGCCTTCCCGGGTTTCCTCCGTGGCGTGAGCGATAAGCAGAGTTCTGTCCTTTCCTTCTAAGATTCCTAATTATTTAAAGTAACACTCAGGTATGCCATTCAGCTGGGTTAGTTACGACGTCGGGAGCAGCTTGGGAGAACAAGGAAACACAGACTGCTTCAGGTTGTCTTCCCAAATCGACTCAAAGGTTTATTTAGTACATAACAGCTTATATAGAGAAAAAAAAAGGTTCGTGTGTCAGCTTTCCCAGTTCAAACCGGTACAGACTAAATAAGGAAACGTCTTCCTGCCTTCTGAGCAAAGTATCCCTTGTGTAGTTTATCAGTTCAGCTACAATTTATGATCATCCCAGCAAAATACACTCCTAGACATAAAATACAGAGTTCTTTCATCAGTGAATTCTGAAACAAACCACCTAGCCTTTAACGAGCCTTTTCCAGGAGATAAAGAAAAAGGGAGGATGGGAGTAAGGAAGTGGTCTCATCTCTGTGGTGTTTTCGACCTTGGGGTACCAGCTTGTGAGTCCTACACATTAATTCTTGGGTCACAGAGAAAGAGAAAAACAACTAGTAGTTGGGCCTTATTGAGTAACAGTTTTCCTGTATAAAACAATATCCTGTAAATGCTACTATGGTATCAAAATACCTAACAGAAACCGAAGGAGAGGACGCAGTTATGTGGCAGTGACTGGTCATTAAAAGGCAGGCATGGCTTACAGTACAGTACTGTGCAAAAGTCTTGCTATTAGTTTGAAACTTGGTATATCTTGGTACGGTGTGCAGTGCGTCCCCAAAAACTGTGTCACGGTCTGCGATGCAGACTGTGTGGAGGTGAGCATAAACCAGACGCGTGGAACAGAACTCGGTTTAAACAGATAGCGAGCCATTTTAAATGTCTAGTAGAAAAATACAAATCAAACAGGAGAAGGCCAACTAAGGAAAAGCAAACAAAACCTTGAACTGGATAAGTTAAACATGAAAACACAGTGAACATGAACCCTGGATTTGAGATGCATGGATTCCTGGAACATAAAACATGAAAAACAGAAGACCTGACAATGAACAAAGGGAGGCACAGGACTTAAATACACAGAAGGGTAACGAGGGAAGTGGAAACACATGGTGAACACAGCTGACACAACTGGACTTGACACAACAGGGTAGGCAAAACTTAGCAGACTGAACATGGAACATGAGACTGTCAAAATAAAACAGGAAACATAGCGAGACGTAGACTCTGACAACTTGGGAGAGGGAGACAAAGACATGACTAAGACACGCAAGGGACGACACTGGGGACACAACATAGACAACATAGTAGGGAAACAAGGACAGGGCAGGAGCCTAAACTGACAAGCACTAAACAGGGAAACAGAGAACTCAAAACATAGAACCAGCTGAATCCTAAACGATATAATTATATAAGTTAGAACATAATACAAAAAAAGGTACAACACCTCAAAATGCTGGGTCAAAATGATCCAGAACCATGACAATCAGTCATGGATCGGACTCCCCAGAGCCCACTCAACATTATTAAATCACTGCAGAATTCTGATCCTGCACTAATCCAGTACTTATGCCTGACTATTCTTTGTTAAGCCACTTAACACTGACCTGTGAATCATTTAAGCATGAAAAAGGTATCTAACTTAATGGTTAGCTGAGTTAAGTACGTGTCCATACACAACAGAGAACTTGGAAAAACATAGCAAAAAAACAATTTTAAGTTGAATCTTTGTTCTTGCTGCATGTCACAAAAACAAAATCAACTGTTCCTATTTCTTCAGTTGAAACTATTAAAAATGCCAAAGATAACAGTTTGATGTGCATAAAACAGTATTGCACCAACAAGGTGATTCTCAAAGATCTATTAGCCAAAAGCTTGTTATATCTCAGCATGGCATGCAGTTTGTCTTTAAAGAAGGCAAAAGAAAACGTGTCAGGCCTAAAAAACTATCTACAACCAATGAACTGGAAGTCAGGGACTTAAGAAATAGGAGAAAAATCCAGCAAAGACCTGATATAGGTTCTTTGGTTGATTCATCTACTGTTACAACTACTGTTAGTGGCTGTCGAGAAGCCATTCTTAAGGAAGGGAATATACAGTGCAGCATTATAAGCAATGGACCGGCCTCCTTAGAGCCCAGAGCTAAACATTATTTAGGGAGTGTGGAACAAAAGGTAGCCAACATTCAAAGAAAAGCTTTGCAATATCCTTGAAGAAGCCTGGAGAACTATTCTTGAATAACAATCACAGAAATGATTATAAAGCTTGATTAAGAGAATTCAGGAATCATGGTGGTCATACCAAATATTGACTTTCATGCTGGTTATAGTTGTAAAACCTCAGTTTTTGCATACTTTTTGTATAATGTATGCTTGAATATGTTACAATAGGTTGCTGCATCTGTTTCCTATTTTCCTATTAAAATGCAAATAAGTAAGGGGTGCTCAAGACTTTTCTAAATACTGTATATTCTACTTTAGCCTCCCTTTTGATTCCAAAGTGGGAATAATTTACTAAATGAACAGTGTTATAGTTTACTAAGTGAACCAACAAGCACAGTCATTTTCTCATAGGGTTGTACATTTTGGAACCACTGCAGCTGCCACCTACTGGCTATAAGACGTAATGCAGATCCAAGATCTTTTGCATTCACTTCACTAGTTAGACCTGGAAGCTATATCCATCTTTGAAAGCATTCAGTTTATTACCTCTGCCAACTAGGTAATTTTTTTTTTCAATCTCATTAGTTTTTCATCTCCAAAATTACAGAGCTCTTAAACACACAGTGGAGCCACGGACAAAGACGAGATCAACCATGCACTTAATTTATTGGCGGTTAATAGCAGATCAAGCAGGCTTTTTGCCCAATATTCAAATAAAATTACATTACAGTGTCACAGAAATCCATGGCTTTTTAAAAACTTTTTGTTTCTGAAAGATATTCCAATTGATGTTTGAAACGAGGTTTAGGAATTGTGTGAAAATTGTGATTTTTAAAAAAGTGTTATTGTACACACTGTAAAAGCAGGTTTTCTGAAATATATCAGCGAAGAACATGTTGGATCTCTGTATACAGGATCATCATACAGTGAGACCAGAAGCACTGAAGCACACTGAAACAAAGTTTTTATCTTTTGTTTTGTAAACTTCTTCATTAAAAAAATCTCCATAATTTAGTACAAGAACATTTTGTGTTGAGCCTAAAAATACGTTTTTGAATGTTTCCCCATTGTATCCTATCATTGTAGCCTTTTTATAATGCTGACAGGTAGTGCCACAGTAACATTAGACGTTTAAATGTTTCTCTTTCTTTTTATTTTGATAGGTATTGTTAAATGATGCAGGTACATGTAAGCTAACCAGCATGACATCAGGAGGTTTGTTCAGTCTCTGAGTGCTTTCCGCTAATGAGCTTCTCTCCAAGAAGCACAAAAACTGTCCAGTATGTTGAGCGCATATTCAGCCAGACACTGGTTCTATCTATTGTTTTTTGTGGCTCAGTTCCTGTGCCAGTATTCATTTGTTTAAAAAAAATAAAGAAAAGAAATGAAAATGCATGAGCAGGTGAACATAATAAAGTCTGAATCCATCATGTGAGCTGCTGCTGAAAACAAAGCCAACAGTGCTGTGGAATTGCTTTGGATGCTTTCACTCCACATCACATTACAGATAAGTTTTTCTTTTCTTTTTAAAAGCATCAAAACAAATAAAAAATAATTTAAATGAATATCAAAGTTCCCTCAAGGCTTCTGATTTGACATTCACTCAGCCCATTGTGATTGGTTTTGTTCAGGCACAGCAGCAGCGCTAAAACCCAAGGCCCTCAGAAAATCAGGACAAAAGCTTGCCATTATGATTGCAGATGGGCATAATAAGAAATACTGTAGTGTGGAAATGCCCAGTTTGTGCTTGTGTAATCTCCCACAGCAGCTTCTTTATTAAAATATTCTGTCACTGCAGTCTGTGCTCAGTGTCCTAAGAAGAAACAGCTTCTGTTGAATGTCAGACAGCTTTGACAAATTGCACTTGAGTGTGAGACCCACACTGATACTGGTGTGAGGCAAAAACACGGCCCATGGAAGCCTCTCAGCGGGGACGTCAAAGTGGACGCAAATATAGAACAAAGCGAAAGGAAGTAAAAGGGGTCAAGCTGCTTGAATGTTTTGAAAAAATGTCAAAGGAACACGAAGAATTATGTCCAATGCAGTTGGAATTACATGAAAGTTAAAAGCCAATTCAAAAGACTTGAGCTATATAGGTTGTATCCTCTTGTGATAACAACTCAACCTTTGTATGGTTGGGTTTAAATGATGGACAGTATGCCAGATTCCTTCTCTTTCACTAACAAGTTCCTACCTTAAAAACCACGTTTGAAATACTCAATTGTAGCCAGCAGCGACCTATCTAAAAATAAAACTGGTAATAGCCTATCACTGCAGAACACAGTCTGGAGCCGAGGAGGGAATAAAATCATAGCTCATAGTGGAGAGTGGAAGACTACAGCTGGAACAACAAATTGGAGAGCAGAATTTCTTGTTGGATCCATGTGCTAATAATTAGATCTTACAGAGAGGATGTCTTGCAGCACAGTGGAAGTTATAAAAATTACAAATCTGAGCACCTGGCTAAGTCACTATCCATAATCCTATCATTTCCCTGTAGAATTATCCCCTGTAGATAATTCTGTGCACTGTGGGTCAAAATACGTTTTCTTCATTGTCCCTTTAAAAAAAGACGGTGGTCATTATCTGGGACGAATAAAATATGACTACATCTACTTGGAAATATTATTTTTATTATTATTGTTATTGTTCCCATTTTCCAGCTTGCAGAGCAGGCAACATGAGTGACTCACAGCAGTTCAAAAGCATGTTGTTATACCTAATCATTATCTGTACAATTGGTTTCAGTATGACACATTAAACTGCATGATCAGAGCTCTATGTGGGCTTACACAACAACTGCGCATACACACAGGCAGAAACACACTTGATCACTGACGGGCTGTAGATATTTGAGGAAGACAAATGTGGCTGAAGAAGACATCTTGTGCACATGAGCAGACACATTTGTTTTTAGATACTGATTAAGTCATGAGTAAGTACAGCAACAGTCATTTGGTAGCATGACTAACAGCATCACTTGGTAGCCTGTTTGATGTAGCCTGGTTAACTTTATTATTCATGCAATGTGCTTGGCAGGTGCAAACAAGTAGGAACGTCTATGGTGTTTGGACACTATTTTTTAACAGTGTCCAGTTACTTGTGAGCCTCTGACAAAGGAGAGACTACAAAAATGGCTGTTAATTCTAAGCAGTTAATGCAGCAACCTGAAAATACACATTTTAATCACATCTTGATTGCTTTGTTTGGTGGTTTACATGGTTACATTTGCAGAATATAAACCACCAGGATGTATCCCTGACCAACTGTAATTCAATGAAAACATTCGTATTTATAAAGGTGATTTCACAGTGTAAACCAAGTGCAAACAGACACATGTCAAAATACAGCACGTCCAGGTATGCTTTTACTCTATTGGCAGTGTGCTTGGGATCATTATCGTGCTGAAAAATGACCCTATTTCAGATTCACAGTGGATCAAAATCTGATGGTAATTTACTGCATTTGTAATTTCATCATTTTTGACAAGATCCCCAACACCACCGGCTGAAATGTAGCTCCAAACCATGACAGAGCCTCCATTGTATTTTGCTTCCATACATATTGACGATGATTTGCACCAAATATTTCCTTAACAATGCCTTTGTGAGAGCCACTCTAAAGAAGGCTTTAGCAAACAGTAGATTGGTCAACTGAAGGGACAGATGCATCTCTCAGGTTTTGTGTCAGGTCTTTGCTTATATTTTAGGCCTGCTAATTCTTCTGTCCTCCACTTGTCTACTTTCCTCAATTTTTTTGAGGACACAGTGCACATCATGTCGAGAAATACCAGGTTTTCAGCTAACAGCTCATTGGGAATCACCTTGGCACACCTTGTTGGTGCAAAAATACAATTTAATGCCTGTCAAACTGTGTTAACTTTGGTATTCTTAATGAATTTAACTAATCAAATAAGAAAAATTGTGATTGTTGCGACAGGCCTGAAGATACAGTTTAAAACTTTGCTTTTATTTGCAGACTCAGTGGTGGTTCATCCCTTAAGATACGTGCTTTTTTATCACTGAATGATTCATATGTCACGATGAGTGGAAAAAATAGCCAATGCCAAGAAAAAAATCTATGAAAGACTTTCAGAACGAATGCCCACTATTGTTCAAAAACGAAAGTTCAAGTGCCAGAGGTGACTCAAGACTTTTGCACATCTTTAAGTTTGATACAGTGGTGGAATAGCACAATCTTTTTATGGATGTGGAAGAGGATGAACGGGTGGATGCTCTAACCTGTCAGTTAAAGCACCAGTGAAGCAGTGATACTAAGCTCTTTGGTTTTTCAAGCTTATTCGCTCACATACTGTATCTGTGTCCATCATGAATTCTGTATTTTATCGTGTCTCGCTCCACTTGACCTGTAAATTCTTCAGTCCTCCAATTTAAACATCTTCCCAAAGCTCTCATTTCTTCTGTGAGGAGCAAAGAGTGAGGATGCATACAGTAAATCATACAATTTACTGGCAACTTTAAACAACACGACAAACCACACTTTATTTACTATGTATTTTTACTCAATACATTTTATTACTCAAGCTTTAGCAGGGACCACTGTTAGACTAAATTGCATTTTTCTGTGTGAATGTGCTCCCTGTGTCTTCCTGTGCTCTCTCTGGGTACTCTGGTATCCTCCCACAGTCCAAAAATATGCATGTTAGGTTAACAGGTGATTCTAAATTGGTGTGAATGTGAGTGTGAATGGTTGTCTGTCTCTCCATGTTAGCTCTGTGATAGACTGGTGACCCGTCCACCTTTCACCTTATAATAGCAGGGATTGGCTGCAGCCCACCTGTAACCATAAATTGGACAAGCTGTTGAGAAAATGGATCGGATGGATGGATGTCCTAAATCTAAGTTTAATGAAACAAGTGTTGTCTTCTGTACAAGCCATTAACCGTGCTTCTGTGATTTTTACATGAGAGTTTATTAGACTTTCTGGTCTAACTAGACCCCAAATAACCACTAGTTTAATAAATGAAGTCATTTGTGTTCATTTGCGTATACGTATATAGATTAAATAAAAATCTAAAAAATAAAGAAAAGTAGGTTTTTACTTACTGAATATGAAATGCCAGACTGTTTGCGCAGGTTAAACATGTGTTATGTTGGTGAATGTAACTACAGTAATTCACCGGTAGAAGTAATTCTACTATTAGGATTATCTGCACAAACACAAATGGTAATATACACAAGCATATAAGAACTGAGCATCGGTATCTGACGTCGTTTGAGATGACGTGTCGGAGGAAATTATATCTCATTTCTCACATTTGTTAAGATGTGGATAGCCTCCTCTGCCCTCTTTTCGGTGAACATGTGAAGCCCCCTTTGCTCTCACTCACTGCTTGCTAAGCTGAGCTAAGTGCTGCTTTGAGATTAATACATCCGAGGCCTCTTTGCCAGATGATGTAATAATCGTGGTGGTTTGCTGTTGCCTAGATACACAGAGATAAAAAAAAACTCAGCCAGGTCTTGCTGACTCTGTTACCAAGACCCCAAGGACCATTTTTGTGTATCAGCATAAAAGTGTCTCAGAATACCTGCCGCTCACTTTTGGAGCCCATGTAGGGAAACCATTTTTATAGTTAATAAAAAAGTCTGCTTTAATATGTTTGTGTCTAACAAAAGAAAAAGTATTTGTCTGTCTTCATATAATTTTCTTGAACTTGGAGTGTCAGTAGTAAAGTAGTAAACTCCCTAACCCTTTAGACACTTCTGTATTCCTCTCATATTCCCTTCACTCGCGCAGACGTCCCAGGGAGAGGGAACTCCAACAGCCTGCTGAGATGCAGGTCAGATAGTTTGTCTCAGTGTTTGTGTATGTGAGTGAGCTCGCACTACAGATCGAGGTGGTGACTAAGCCTTTGCTTCTGTAACAGTGTTGCATTAAGTGCATCTTCATTCTGTTTTTAGCTCAGCAGAGCCAAAGCTAATCCACTGGTTGCTATAGCGATAAAGTCTTTCAACACTGAAACTTTTTTTGTGCCTTCAAGCTACATGAAGATGATCTGATTGCCCTGGTTATTTAGCAGGAAAATGGAGTGTTGGATTTTGAGATGGATGACAAAAGAAAATGATTTTGTACTCTCTGGGCATTTCTCCACCTGCATTCTTGTTTGTACGTGCAGACCGACATGCCATGGGTTACAAAGCAGCTTAATCAAGGGTGCATTGCATGCTGGTTTGGAGGGAATCGGGGCTTGTATTGCAGCTGCAGCACACATTTCTACATGTACATCCTTAACTGTGTAACAAAACTGAATTTTTTGGGGGTGAAGTGGTATAGTGATATACTCGCTAAAAATGAATAATTACATATACCTTAGAGCTTAGATTATTATACATAACTTACCATTTCTCTTTCTAAATAATAAATGTGAGAGTGACAATTTAATAAACTATAAATCCGTGCCTTCATTTAGCGATATTGACTACAAACTATATTTTTTTGCCTACTTAAAAAGCATAAATGGACCAGATTAGTACACCAATATCTTTATTTTGAGTCTGTTTTTTGGTATTTTACAAAGGTTTACCCATTTACTGTAAACTATAGTTCCAAAACGTTTAAAAAACAATTTCATTAAAAAAAAATGTACTTACAGAAATTATTCATAGCAGTAAAATTGCCTTCCTGATATATTTTAGGCCTCCCTTGTGCTGCCAAAACAGCTCTGACCCTTGGACACAGACCTCTGGGGGTGTTTGTGGGTTGTGGGATGAAGAACAGAAGAACATTGCTCAATCAGACAAGTATCTCTGGAGTTTAAGGGTCAGGTCATTCCGACTCCTTGTGATATTCCTTGATCTGTTCCTGAGGAGTTTTGGATGTTGGTTTGATGAAACAACTTCTATGAACATATTTGGGTCTTTAGAAAACTGTCATAGACATTAAATTGTTCTTGATAATAACTGGTATCTGCTTGTTGTGAAAGAGGGAAAAATAACACTAGGAGCACAACCACAGCCATGGAAACATTCCTATACAGCAAATTTCCATAATCCTTTTTCAACAAAGGACCACCCTCTTTTCTGCTGGATGAGTAATGATAGACCATCATTTTTCTACCATCTGCTGCTCTGGTGCCAGAGCTCTATGAGAGACTGGCTGTGACCTTGGGGAAAGGCTGGGCTGCGTGGGCCTGTCTGCATGACATGGACTCTCACTGCCAGCTGTCCATTAGCTCTGGAGAAACTGTGTGATGAGTCACTGATGCCTTGCCTACATCGCTGTAGATCTGGATGCTAGATTGGCTATCATTATGGATTTTAGTGGCTTAAAAAAGGCATTTCAAGTGGTTTCTGTCTCATTAGGCGGTGTGCGGCACTGAGAATGTGACATGGAGACGATTAGCTGTGATGTCAAAAAGGCCCAGCTGATGGCTCAGTCTCCAGTGGACTTTCAAAATTTAGCCATTGTCAGTGTGACAGCAGCAAAGTCTGACATTTTCAACACTGTCATGTGAAGAAGAGCTGAGCTGGTTTCTAAACTAAAAGTAGACAAATGCACTGCTATTTTTTCTATTTTCCTCACGCAGTAAAGCCAAAATCTTTCATTGCAAACTGCCACCCAGTTAAAAAAGATATATAGCAGATGGGTATTATGAGGTGCTCCATGTATCAGTGCTGCATTCTTAAATTATGAAGCCACCTTCCTTCTGCTGTAGCTGCAATAATGTTTCACCGAGTGACCTTCATATCACATCATGTTTACAGAGGTTGAGTGGATTGGTCACACATGGATCCCATTCTGCCTTGATGCACTGGAGGTGATTAAAACTTGAATGTTATTCAAAAGCAGGCAGTTTAGAGCGTCGTAAACTAATCAAGCTACCTCCATTAGACCTGTGGGAATTGTGACAGCACTGGCAGAGCATTACCCTTAGTCTTGACAGAAGCCTTTCATGCCAATCCTGCAGCTTTCCACTCAGCTGCTGTGTCCTTTTCAGAACAATAGGGTCAATTCAAAATTGCACAACACTGGTGAGTAAGAAAGATAATTACAGAACATCAAAACAACCACTCATAAGGTATCACGTGACTGTGACAAACACTCGATGAATGAAACTTATTAGCCCTTGTGATTGAATTGCATTCCTGATCATACAGTCATGATGAACAGTTAATTTCCAACTCCATAGTTTTATTCTTGGACTACACGTAATTTACATTTATTACAGAATTATAGTTATTTATTATTATTATAGTTCTTGTCATTATACTGGGCCCTGTATGCAGCCCGTCCCCCTGTTCATCCACTCTCTGTAAATGAACCATTTTAGCTCCTATCCCTTTAAGTCAGCTTACTTTTGACCGGCTGCTTCTCGCAAACAAAATATTTGAGTTACAGGTGAGTGGGATATTTGTGTCCTTAGTACAAACATCGAGCGAAGATAAAAAAAAAGAAAAAACAACATACCTGAAACTGAGCATTTATAGCTATCTGAAGCTTGAGCTTTATGCTCACAGTAACACTGACATCATTAATTGAGGTGTTGATTAAAGCAGTTTTGAGGGGACCTATCTATATCTTCCCTCTCAGTTAATGGATATTTTTATCATGAGATAGGTAAATGTCACTTTGAAGATAACATTTTCTTGAAGATGAAATCTATTTTGGATAACATTTGTTTCATTGGCAAACTAAAGTGCTGTGCGAAAGTCTTAGGCCTAATTTTTCTTTCTTTTTATTTCCTAAAGCAGGGGTGCCCAATCCTAGTCCTCAAGAGCTACTGTCCTGCAGTTTTTAGATGCATCCCTAATGGTTTGATTACCTCTTAAGCATGCCATCAAGTTTGGCAAAGGCCTGATAACAAGCCATTCATTTGATTCAGGTGTGTCAAAACAAGGATGCATCTAAAACCTGCAGGACGGTAGCTCTAGAGGACTGGGATTGGACACCCCTGTCCTAAAGTATAAAGTGCTTTTGAGCAATTGTTAAGAACTACGACCTGAGAGATACATCTGGACCTTCAGCGGATCCATTTACTGTTCACTGAAGATTTCTCAGAATTGATCTCTGGCTGAAGGGTGGCTGTCAAGAAGCCGTTCTTAAGAAAGGGAAACACAGAGAAAAAGCTGAGATATGTCAGATTACACAGGACCTGCACTGAAAATAGGTGTCAATAGGTCTGAATCCAAATTTTTTTAGTTCAAATCGCAAATAGTATGCATGAAGGAGGTCAGGAGATACAAAAGAGAGAGCCTAGAGCCATCTGGCAAACATGGTGGAGGCCGTGTCATCATCTGGGGAGCATTTCAGCCATTTGTGTTGAGAATCTTATGACATTATGAATGCAGTAAAGTACTGTCAGATTGGTGTTATGGTAAAAATATAGAGCATGCAAGCCCCATGGCTATATGTAGGCAGGTGTGACTTCATGTACCTAAGTGTGTTTTGATTTATTTACTGCCTGGGGTCAAAGTCTTATATTACATACTGCCTGAAGGCATATTTCATCCACTAGAGACTGAGATGATTGTTTTCAGCAGTCGAACGCACACTGTGGTCACACTGACAGTCCAGACCCACACAAACAGTCTTATTCTTTCCACTTCTCACCTTTTGTTCTTGTCACTGTACAATCCAATATGGTGGAAACACCTTAAAAAAACAACAGGTGCCACCTTTAGAAAACAGTTGCATAACATCGATGTGGTTGTGATAGCGCTGTGTGTAATCTTATTGTCCAGTGCTGCCGTCTTCAAGCTTCCACGGTGTCTATTTTTCTTTTCTCAGGGGGAGAGGAGGGCTTCTCAGCTGACAGCCGGGGTCATCACACTTGTTCTTTTGCACTTTTATCTGGGTTGTTTCTGTGACAGGCTTGTATTTTCAAAATCTTGAAGATGAAGCCTACAGAGTAACACAGAGGGAAAAGACCCACACACACTACTGCTTTGCCCTTTGGGGTACGGGCAAATCTCAAACTTTTACACGTAAAGAAATGCTGTTTGATGTTTGAAGAAAAGAGATGTACGTTTATTTTTTCTGACAAATTCTAGTATGACGGTTGCGCCACCCTTTATGGCACATTTAGCATGCTCTTATGGCTCATTAATGTGCCAGACAGCTCAGTGAACACCACAGCAGCATGTGGTTTAATTATCAGGGCGACCAGGATAATCTGTCAAGATGATTGATTTAGAAATGTGCTCCTCTTGCTGAATATATTTTGGTATTTGCGAGCTGTGAAATTTACAGTTAAATGTGCTGCTCCAGTATGCGTTGAGTTGCATTCATCCCTTCATATCATTTTCTCTGTCACACTTTCTGAAGTTACGGGTGCTTCGTTTTCCTTTTAAGGAGAAATGCAAAGTTGTGAGTGAGTCTTAAACTGTCTCCTGATCTGGTGTTGCTTGGCAACCACTCAGCATTTTAAAAAATACCCGTATCAAGAAAAGAAAAAAAAAAAAGAGGTACGGTGAAGGCTAAGTTCCCTGAACTCCTGGTGTGGGTGTTTGAATACTGAATACATTATGCCTCTTACCACACACACAATGCGGCCCATCAGAGTCCTATTCTTGAGCCAACAACTGTGCCTCAGCTAGTCCGAGAAGAACTTCCTTTATACTGGCTGCAGAGACGAGAAGAAAAGAGCTTACGCACAGTTATAGTTTATCTTTTTTTTGAGAAATTAATAGGCCAAGAGTTAGAATGTGTTGGCTTAAAAGTACAAGGGAGAAAAGCAACCTAGAGACCCATTGGTTATCGTCTGATGGTTCAGTCCCTGGGTAGAGATGGGCAATATTTTGGGGGTTTTCTTGTGGCCAGTGGAAATCCTGGCCATAACTGTGTTTATTTATGTTTATATATATACATATATATATATATATATATATATATATATATAAACACCCAGCACGCCCCTGCGGGCGGTTTATCCTTCAAGCTCGGGTCCTCTACCAGAGGCCTGGGAGCTTGAGGGTCCTGCGCAGTATCTTAGCTGTTCCCAGGACTGCGCTCTTCTGGACAGAGATCTCCGATGTTGTTCCCGGGATCTGCTGGAGCCACTCGCCTAGCTTGGGAGTCACCGCACCTAGTGCTCCGATTACCACGGGGACCACCGTTACCTTCACCCTCCACATCCTCTCGAGCTCTTCTCTGAGCCCTTGGTATGTCTCAAGCTTCTCGTGTTCCTTCTTCCTGATATTGCTGTCATTCGGAACCGCTACATCGATCACTACGGCCGTCTTCTTCTGTTTGTCTACCACCACTATGTCCGGTTGGTTAGCCACCACCATTTTGTCCGTCTGTATCTGGAAGTCCCACAGGATCTTAGCTCGGTCATTCTCCACCACCCTTGGGGGCATCTCCCATTTTGACCTCGGGACTTCCAGGTTATACTCGGCACAGATGTTCCTGTACACTATGCCGGCCACTTGGTTATGGCGTTCCATGTATGCCTTGCCTGCTAGCATCTTGCACCCTGCTGTTATGTGCTGGATTGTCTCTGGGGCATCTTTACACAGCCTGCACCTGGGGTCTTGCCTGGTGTGATAGACCCCAGCCTCTATGGATCTTGTGCTCAGAGCTTGTTCTTGTGCTGCCATGATTAGTGCCTCTGTGCTGTCTTTCAGTCCAGCTTTGTCCAGCCACTGGTAGGATTTCTGGATATCAGCCACCTCCTCTATCTGCCGGTGGTACATACCGTGCAGGGGCCTGTCCTTCCATGATGGTTCCTCGTCTCCCTCCTCTTTCTTGGGTTTCTGCTGCCTGAGGTATTCACTGAGCACTCGGTCAGTTGGGGCCATCTTCCCAATGTATTCTTGGATGTTCCTTGTCTCATCCTGGACTGTGGTGCTGACACTCACCAGGCCCCCCTCCTTCCGCTTAGCGTACAGCCTCAGGGTGCTGGACTTGGGGTGAAACCCTCCATGCATGGTAAGGAGCTTTCTTGTCTTTATGTCAGTGGCTTCTATCTCCTCCTTTGGCCAGCCTATTACCCCAGCAGGGTACCTGATCACGGGCAGGGCGTACGTGTTGATGGCCCGGATCTTGTTCTTACCATTCAGCTGACTCCTCAGGACTTGCCTGACCCTCTGCAGGTACTTGGTGGTTGCAGCCTTTCTAGCGGCCTCTTCATGGTTCCCATTTGCCTGCGGGATCCCCAGGTACTTGTAACTGTCCTCTATGTCTGCAATGTTGCCTTCTGGTAGTTCAATTCCCTCAGTTCTGACTACCTTCCCTCTCTTTGATACCATCCGACTACACTTCTCCAGTCCGAACGACATTCCAATGTCATTGCTGTATAGCCTGGTAATGGCTATTATATATATATATATATATATATATATATATATATATATATATATATATATATATATATATATATATTAGGGGTGCAACGATACACAAAATTCACGGTTCGGTTCGGTTCGATACTTTGGTGTCACGGTTCGATATTTTTTCGATACAAAAAATGTTCATGCCTTTTTAATTTGTCATTTATTAAAATTATAAATATATATTTTAACTCAAAAGTACAGTTTTTAAATTTAACCCTAACCCTTGTGCGTGTTTTTTATTTTGACAGCGAATGCGCACCTGTGGACCACTTATGTGCAGCCCTGGTTATTTAGCTCGTCATATTGCAGCCACAGAAATTCTTTTGTCCATGAAACCATAAAGCTGCACTTTCTTTTTGCCTTATAGTCTGATTTGTCATAACTTCTCCGTTTTGTGGTAAGCTTTTCTTTGGCTGTCACTTCTTCACCCTGACCTGTCTTATTTGGCTCAGCAGAACTAAAATATATATCTGTCTGTGAAGGTTCTAAGTCATCCAGGTCATCGTAGTCAAATATAAATCCTGCTGCTTTTACACACGTACTCACATAAGCTCAGCGATTCTCTGCGCGATCAACCTCTCAC